>NC_045958.1:108657173-108957173 GCF_010909765.2 Amblyraja radiata | reverse complement strand
TTACAAGAAAAACTCAAAGATGCTGGAGTAACTCAGTCGGTCAGGCAGCAGGTGCCAGGGGTGGTGGTGCAAGCGGGTACGATATAATGGCATTCAAGTGGCTTTTAGATCGGCACGAGGGTGTGCAGGGAATGGAGTCCCAGCCTGCTCAACCTCTCCCTATAGTTCAGACCCTCGAGTCCTGGCAACATCCTCGTAAATCTTCTCTGCACCCTCAGATAGACATAAAATGCTGTAGTAACTCAGCGGCTCAGGCAGCATCTCTGAAGATCATGTGCACGCAGGCAACCGACGAGTCGTTAACTTGGCATCATGTTCAGCATGGACATTGTGGGCCGAAGGGCCTGTTCCTGTTCTATGTTCTATGAGACAACGGTGGCACAGCAGTAGAGTTGCCGCCTCACAGCACCAGCGACCCGGGTTCAATCCTGACTGCGGGTGCTGTCTGTACGGAGTTTGTACGTTCTCCCTGTGACCTGCGTGGGTTTTATCTCCGGGTGCTCCGGTTTCCTCCCACAATCCAAAGACGTACAGGTTTGTAGGTTAATTGACTTGGTATAATTGTAAATTGTCCCTAGTGTGTGTAGGATAGTGTTAGTGTGCGGGGATAGCTGGCCGGCAAGGACTCGGTGGGCCGAAGGGCCTGTTCCCGCGCTGTATCTCTAAACTAAACTACTATATATTACACTGTGAATAGCTGGTTATCCGTGGACCTAACTATAAAATACCTTGGCTTGAATTAGAGGATAAATTTGTTGGATCTCATGAACATTTCCACTTTCTACAAAGTCCTCTATTCTCTCCCCTTTTCTCCCTGTAGGGTCACTGTTCTTAATCCTTAGGATAAGTCTTTAGGCAGAGGGTGGTGAATCTGTAGAATTCTTTACCACAGAAGGCTGTGGAGGAACAGGTCAATGGATATTTTTATGGCAGAGATAGATAGATTCTTGATTAGTACGGGTGTCAGGGGTTATGGGGAGAAGGCAGGAGAATGGGGTTAGGAGGGAGACGTAGATCAGCCATGATTCAATAGTGGTGTAGACTAGATGGGCCGAATGGCCTGACTCTGCTTCTATCACTTATGAACATGAGTTTTACGAATCTAGTAATAATATTTAAAACTTTATCTTTAGGCACAATGGTTATACAATGTAATACTGTACTTGTATTACCGTACTGTGGTTGCAAGTGGCATCTTCTATGCTGTTGTCTGCTAGGGTAACAACATCAGTGCTAAAAACAGCAAGAAGTTGGACAAGCTGGTGAAACAAGCCAGCTCAGTGCTGGGTGGGGGGGGGGGGGGGGGGGGGGGGGAGAGTGGACCCTGGTGGTCGTGCTTGAGAGGTGTATGAGGAGCAAGGTGCAGGTCATCCTCAACAACTCCGGGCACCCCCTCCATGAAACTCTGGAGGGTCAGAGGAGCACACGGAACAACAACAACCGGCTCCTCTCCCTGCGCTGTAGTACAGAGCGGTTCAGGAGATCCTTCACCCCTGCAGCCATTAGATTTTATAATACTGACCGCTAGGCTGTATGGGGATGCTTTGCACTTTTAATTGTTCATTATTGGGTCTTTTTAAGTATTTATTGCTTTCAGGTATTATCCATATTGTATTTTATGTATTTCTTGTCTGCTTTCGTTCTGAATGTGTGGGTTTGTTGGTTGTTGGCTTCTGGACATCTGAATTTCCCTGAGGGGATCAATAAAGTATTTATTATTATTATTATTATTATTATTATTATTATTATTATTATTATTATTATTATTATTATTATTATTATTATTATTATAAGGTGTTATAAGCCAAGCATTAATATATCTGCAGACCTTAACTAAAACTCAACATATGCCAACTAACAAAACAGAAAACTATGGCGTTACAACTAAAAGACTTAAGACTGAACATAACTCACAGCCAAAAGATACTGGAATTCAATAGACAATAGGTGCAGGAGTAGGCCATTCGGCCCTTCAAGCCAGCACCGCCATTCAATGTGATCATGGCTGATCGTCCCCAATCAGTACCCTGTCCCTGCCTTCTCCCCATCTCCCCTGACTCCGCTATCTTTAAGAGCCCTATCAAGCTCCCTCTTGAAAGGATCCAGAGAACAGAATAGACAGAAAGCTTAACAGAATTTCCACGTGGGCAATCTGTGCAGTAGAACACAAATTATTACACTGATATTTAAAATTTGCTTGCCGTCTACGCTGGTGGTGAGCTGAACCTATCACGCCCTCTAGTGGCCTATTAGGTTGCACAACACTTTAACTCCCCCTCCCATCCCCACACTGACATTTCTGTCCTGGGCCTCCTCCATTGTCAGAGTGAGGCCCAACGCAAATTGGAGGAACACCACCTCATATTTTTCTTGCCCAGAGCCCTATCTAGCCATCTCTTGAAAGTATCCAGAGAACCTGCCTCCACCTGAGGCAGAGAATTCCATAGACTCACAACTCTCTGTGAGAAAAAGTGTTTCCTCGTCTCCGTTCTAAATGGCTTACTCCTTATTCTTGAACCGTGGCCCCTGGTTCTGGACAACTTTCATACAAAACACAGCGCTGAAATAGAGACCTCCTTTTCTCTATAGGGTGACCTGGATGTATAAAGCACCTTCGTACCATTAAGGGATTATTGTTTTGCAGTACTAAGAAGAACAGCCTTCAAATAAGGAAAAGAAGAGGAGGGCAATTGTAATAGGGGACTCTATAGTCAGGGGGTCGGATAGGCGATTCTGTGGACGCAGACAGGAGACCCGGATGGTAGTTTGCCTCCCTGGTGCCAGGGTCAGGGATGTGTCTGAACAGGTCCAAGAAATCCTGAAATGGGAGGGAGAGGAGCCTGAGGTTGTGGTACATATAGGTACCAACGACATAGGTAAAAAAAGAGAAGAGGTCCTGAAAGAAGAATTTAGGGAGTTAGGTAGAGAGTTAAGGAGAAGGACTGCAAAGGTAATAATCTCAGGACTTACTGCCTGTGCCACGCTGACAGTGAGAGTAGGAATGGAGCGAGGTGGAGGATAAATGAGTGGATGAGGGAATGGTGCAGTGGGTATGGATTCAAGTTTCTGGATCATTGGGACCTCTTTTGGGGAAGGTGCGACCTGTACAGAAAGGACGGGTTGCACTTGAACTTGAGGGGGACCAATATCCTGGCGGGGAGATTTGCAAAGGCTACTGGGGAGACTTTAAACTAGTATGGTTGGGGGGAGGGACTCAAATAGGGAAAGCTAGCAGTCAGTGTGTGAGGCAGGAGGCAGAGAATGGTAGCACTCTGACCCCAAATGTAGGGGAGAGAGAAGAAAAAGACAATAAACAGAGAATAAGAGAGGGTGGGTTTCTTAAATGTGTATATTTTAATGCTAGGAGCATTGTAAGAAAGGTGGATGAACTTAGAGCCTGGATTGACACCTGGAGGTATGATGTTGTGGCGATCAGTGAAACATGGTTGCAGGAAGGCTGTGATTGGAAACTAAATATTCCAGGATTTCGTTGCTTCAGGTGTGATAGAATTGGAGGGGCAAGAGGTGGAGGTGTTGCATTGCTTATCAGGGAAGATATTACAGCAGTGCTTTGGCAGGATAGATTAGAGGGCTCGTCTAGGGAGGCTATTTGGGTGGAACTGAGAAATGGGAAAGGGGTAGCAACACTTATAGGGGTGTATTATAGACCGCCAAATGGGGAGCGAGAATTGGAAGAGCAAACATGTAAGGAGATTGCAGATATTAGTAGTAAGCACAAGGTAGTGATTGTGGGAGATTTCAATTTTCCACACATAGACTGGGAAACACATTCTGTAAATGGGCTGGATGGGTTGGAGTTTGTAAAATGTGTGCAGGATAGTTTTTTGCAGCAATACATAGAAGTACCTACTAGAGAAGGGGCGGTGCTGGACCTCCTGTTAGGAAATGAGGCGGGTCAGGTGGCAGAAGTATGCGTTGGGGAACAGTTCGGGACCAGTGATCACAATACCATTAGTTTCAATATATGTGGAAGAGAAATGGAGTACATTTAAAGGTGAAATTTTAAGAGTACAGAATCTTTATGTCCCTGTTCGGTTGAAAGGAAATAGTAAAAATTGGAAAGAGCCCTGGTTTTCAAGGGAAATTGGACACGGTTCGGAAAAAGAGGGAGATCTACAATAATTATAGGCAGCAAGGAGTAATTGAGGTGCTTGAGGAGTATAAAGAATGTAAAAAGAATCTTAAGAAAAGCTAAAAGAAGATGTGAGGTTGCTTTGGCAAGTAAGGTGAAAGTAAATCCAAAGGGTTTCTACAGCTATATTAATAGCAAAAGGATAACGAGGGATAAAATTGGTCCATTAGAGAGTCAGAGTGGACAGCAGAGCCAAAAGAGATGGGGGGAGATATTGAACAATTTCTTTTCTTCGGTATTCACCAAGGAGAAGGATATTGAATTATGTGAGGTAAGGGAAACAAGTAGAGTAGCTATGGAAACTATGAGATTCAAAGAAGAGGAAGTACTGACACTTTTGAGAAATATAAAAGTGGATAAGTCTCCAGGTCCGGACAGGATATTCCCTAGGACATTGAGGGAAGTTAGTGTAGAAATAGCAGGGGCTATGACAGAAATATTTCAAATGTCATTAGAAACGGGAATAGTGCCGGAGGATTGGCGTACTGCGTATGTTGTTCCATTGTTAAAAAAAGGGGTCTAAGAGTAAACCTAGCAATTATAGACCTGTTAGTTTGACGTCAGTGGTGGGCAAATTAATGGAAAGGATACTTAGAGATAATATATATAAGCATCTGGATAAACAGGGTCTGATTAGGAACAGTCAACATGGATTTGTGCCTGGAAGGTCATGTTTGACTAATCTTCTTGAATTTTTTGAAGAGGTTACTCGGAAAATTGATGAGGGTAAAGCAGTGGATGTTGTATATATGGACTTCAGTAAGGCCTTTGACAAGGTTCCTCATGGAAGGTTGGTTAAGATGGTTCAATGGTTGGGTATTAATGGTGGAGTAGCAAGATGGATTCAACAGTGGCTGACTGAGAGATGCCAGAGAGTAATGTTGGATGGTTGTTTGTCAGGTTGGAGGCCAGTGACTAGTGGGGTGCCACAGGGATCTGTGTTGGGTCCACTGTTGTTTGTCATGTACATCAATGTTCTGGATGATGGTGTGGTAAATTGGATTAGTAAGTATGCAGATGATACTAAGATAGGTGGGGTTGTGGATAATGAAGTAGATTTTCAAAGTCTACAGAGAGACTTTATGCCAGTTGGAAGAGTGGGCTGAAAGATGGCAGATGGAGTTTAATGCTGATGAGTGTGAGATGCTACATCTTGGCAGGACAAATCAAAATAAGACGTACATGGTAAATGGTAGGGAATTGAAGAATGCAGGTGAACAGAGGGATCTGGGAATAACTGTGCACAGTTCCCTGAAAGTGGAATCTCATGTAGATATGGTGGTAAAGAAAGCTTTTGGTGTGCTGGCCTTTATAAATCAGAGCATTGAGTATAGAAGTTGGGATGTAATGTTAAAATTGTACAAGGCATTGGTGAGGCCAATTCTGGAGTATGGTGTACAATTTTGGTCGCCTAATTATAGGAAGGATGTCAACAAAATAGAGAGAGTACAGAGGAGATTTACTAGAATGTTGCCTGGGTTTCAGCAACTAAGTTACAGAGAAAGGTTGAACAAGTTAGGGCTTTATTCTTTAGAGCGCAGAAGGTTAAGGGGGGACTTGATAGAGGTCTTTAAAATGATGAGAGGGATAGACAGCGTTGACGTGGATAAGCTTTTCCCACTGAGAGTAGGGAAGATTCAAACAAGGGGACATGACTTGAGAATTAAGGGACTAAAGTTCAGGGGTAACATGAGGGGGAACTTCTTTACTCAGAGAGTGGTGGCTGTGTGGAATGAGCTTCCAGGGAAGGTGGTGGAGGCAGGTTCGTTTTTATCATTTAAAAATAAATTGGATAGTTATATGGACGGGAAAAGAATGGAGGGTTATGGTCTGAGCGCAGGTATATGGGACTAGGGGAGAATACGTGTTCGGCACGGACTAGAAGGGTCAAGATGGCCTGTTTCCATGCTGTAATTGTTATATGGTTATATGGTTATAAATGATGCAATGGCACACAATGTTTCAGTAGTACATTGTCACCGTCAGTCAATGACGAGCATTGAGCTAAGAGCTTCTAATATCCATGCTATTTCTGAGTATTCAATTGAATTGAAAGATATCTTTAACCTGAGGGGAACTTTTTTTACACGAAGGGTGGTGGGTGTGTGGAACTATTGCAGCATTTAAGAAACATTTGGACAGGTACATGGATAGAGTTATCGAGTGATACAGTGTAAAAAGAGGCCCTTCGGCCCAACTTGCC
Organism: Amblyraja radiata; assembly: GCF_010909765.2. Classification (NCBI taxonomy): domain Eukaryota; kingdom Metazoa; phylum Chordata; class Chondrichthyes; order Rajiformes; family Rajidae; genus Amblyraja; species Amblyraja radiata. The sequence goes on along the minus strand of NC_045958.1, from coordinate 108,950,817 downwards.
CACATCGGCCAACAATGTCCCAGCTACACTAGTCCCACTTGCCTGCGCTTGGTCCAAATCCCTCCAAACCTTTCTTATCCATATTCCTGTCTAACTGTATCTTAAACAATGAGATAGTCCCAGCCTGAACTACCTCCTCTGGCAGCTTGTTCCATCCACCCACCCTCTGTGTAGAAAAAGTTACCCCTCGGATTCCCATTAAATCTTCTCCCCTTCACCTTGAACCTATGTCCTCTGGTCCTCGATTTCCCTACTCCGGGCAAGAGGCAGGACAGGTTTAGAGGGATATGGGCCAAACGCAGGCAGGTGGGACTAGTGTAGGTGGGACATGTTGGTCAGTGTGGGCAAGTTAGGCTGACATAGATAGAATAGATACATACTGTAGACGCAATTAAGCCAAACTTTCGTACAGTAGGTAAAGCAAAGGGGAAGATACAGAGTGCAGAATATAGTTCTCAGCATTGTAGCACATCAGTTACAGAGATAAAGTCCAATGTCTGCAATGGGGTAGATGTGAATTGAACAGCACTGAACAAACTTTACCGAAACATCACCCATTCCTTCTCTGTCCAGCTGAGTTACTCCAGCATTTTGTCTCTTCCGTGTAAACCAGCATCTGTAGTTCCTCGCTACATTTAAAACGTTATGGCCCTGTCCCACTGTATTAGTTCATTCAAGAGTTCTCCCGAGTTTGCCCTGATTCGAGCTCGGAGATTTACGGTAATGGCCACTCGTCGGTACTCGGGACCCTCGTGGACATTTATCAACATGTTGAAAAATCTTCACGAGTCTTCCCGTGCTTACCTGCCGTTAGCGTTATGAGCCGCTAAGAGACGTCCCCGAGCTCCGACGTACCCGCTACGTTCATTCTCCGTGCTTCACACGAGTTTGATTTTTTTTAAACTCAGGAGAGCTCTTGGAATGAACTCATACCGTGGGACAGGGCTTTAACAGTGTGCAGACACATGATAAGGGAATAACGTTTAGTGCAAGGTAAAGCCAGTAAAGTCCGATCAAGAAATTGTTCGAGGGTCACCAACGAGGCAGATAGTAGCTAATGACTGCTCTCTGTGTGTAGAGATGTAGAATGGTTCAATGTTAGCTGTGGGGAAGGTGACAAAGAGGCATATAATCAGTAAATTTAATCAGGACAGTGAAACTAGGGTGGGGGAGGGACGGAGAGAGAGGGAAAGCAAGGGTTACTTGAAGTTAGAGGAATCAATATTCATACCGCTGGGTTGTAAGCTGCCCAAGTGAAATATGAGGTGCTCATAGCTTTGCATCTGCCTTCTAAGCCAATGTAAATGGCAGATGCATTATAAAATGCTTGAAAATTTGAACACAGGGAGGCTTTGCAGTGTCCTTTGTTCTCTTGACAGCAATTCTAATCCTCTCTTTGCAATTGGCTTTCTTGCAGACTTCTTTTTACAACCCAGCAATAGAAAGGACGTTGGAAAGACCATACAGGTAAGACTCAATAAGTAAAGCTCTTTATACTTCTCCGCATGGTGGCATTAGTAGTTGAGTCACGGGGTTAGTAACCGGTGGCCATTGACTCCTGTAACTCGGGAGATAATCGGAAAGAGACTGAATGAACCGCAGGAGGAGGTCTTACTGTTTGACAACAACATAAGGCTGTTTGAGAAAGGACTCTGGACACAGAGTGCTGGAGTAACTCAGCGGGTCAGGCAGCATCTCTGGAGAACATGGATAGGTGACGTTTCACAGAGTGCTGGAGTAACTCAGCGGGTCAGGCAGCATCTCTGGAGAACATGGATAGGTGACGTTTCACAGAGTGCTGGAGTAACTCAGCGGGTCAGGCAGCATCTCTGGAGAACATGGATAGGTGACGTTTCGTGGAGGGACCCTTCTTCAGACTGATTGTCGTGGGATAAAAGAAAGCTGGAATAAAGGAGGGGCTGGACAAGGTCTGGCAGGTATTAGATATATACAGGTGAGGGGCAGATTGGCTGGACAAAGGCCAGACATGAAAAGACAGAAGGTGCGAGATAAAAGGATTGACGAGAATTGATGTGAATTGTGAAGCTAGAGGAAGGAATGTAGATGTAAGGGAAGGAGTAGGGGATAAAATAGGTGTGACTCCAGGTGTATGAGGAGGGTGTGCTGTATAGGGGTGGAAGGGGGGGATGGGAGTGTTATGTAGTGACCTAAAATTGGAGAATTCAACCCATACTAAAGATAGACACCAAGTGCTGGAATAATTCAGCCGGTCGGGCAGCATCTCTGGGGGAAAAAAAGATGGGTGATGTTTCGGGTCGCGGGACCCTTCTTCAGACTCGACCCAAAACATCACCCATCTTTTTTCTCCAGAGATGCTGTCTGACCTGCAGAATTACTCCAGCACTTTGTGTTTATGTTTGGTATAAACCAGCAATCTGGCTTGACCTTGCACTAAACGTTATTCCCTTATCGTGTATCTGTACACTGCGGACGGCTCGATTGTAATCATGTATTGTCTTTCCGCCGGCTGGTTAGCACGCAGAAAAAGCTTTTCACTGTACCTCGGTACACGTGACAATAAACTAGAGCTGAAATGAGTTCTTTATTTCAACGTTCATACCATTGGGTTGCAGGCTACCCCTCAGATAGTCTATACCCCTCAGATTTATCTATATTATACTGCATCTGCCCACTCACTCAACCTGTCCAGATCACCCTGCAACCTCCTAACATCCTCTTCACAGTTCACACTGCCAGCCAGCTTTGTGTAAATCCTCAAACTTGCTAGTGTTGCTCCTAATTCCCTCTTCCAAATCATTAATATATATGGTAAACAGTTGCGACCCCAACACCGAGCCTTGCGGCACTCCACTCGCCGCTGCCTGCCATTCTGAAAATGACCCGTTCACTCCTACTCTTTGCTTCCGGTCTGCCAACCAATTTTCTATCCACGTCAACACCCTTCCTCCAATACCATGTGGTCTAATTTTAGGCACCAGTCTCCCATGCGGGACCTTATCAAAGGCTTTCTGAAAGTCTAGATACACTACATCCACTGGCTCCCCTTCATCCATTTAACTTGTCACATCCTCAAAATATTCCAGAAGATTAGTCAAGCATGATTTTCCTTGAATTGAATTGATTTTATTAGGGACAGTGCATATTAATAAAACATTTGCATGTAATATGCAAGATTGTAACCAGTAGCTAATTTCCATCTTTAGTCCCACACAAGATAAACACATCCCAAACAAGGTAAAAACAAAAGACAAAAACAAAACAAACAATATGGTTTAGCCTGCAGTCATAACATAGAATAAATAACAAACACTCAACACAGTTTAAAGTCCCAAAGTCATTGTCTCTTCCCTCCTTGCTCTCCCTCTGCGCTGAGGCAATCCAAGCCTACGATGTTATGACCCCGCCGGGTGATGGTCAGTAAGTCCCGCAGGCTGAATCCGAGCTCCGCAAACGGGCCGGTTCAAACTCCGCGGCCCGGGGCGGTCGAAGCTGCCGAAGCTGCCGACCTCCAGTCCAGCGGACGCAGCTGTAGTTGCGGGAGCTCCGGAAAACAGAACTCGAGCTCCCGATGATGTCGTCCACTGGCCCACTGGCCCGTGGCCGAGCCTCCGAGGCTCCAAAGTCGGGTCGGAAGTTGTGCCGCATCGCAACCACAGCCCCGAAGTCGGCCAGCGTCGCGTTGGTAAGTCCTGGCTCTGCTCCACAGCCTCCACAGCCTCGAGGTCGGTCGCAGTTGGAGGCCGCCAGCTCTGCGATAGGCCTCAGCGCAGACGGACACGGAGATGGGGATACGGCAGGAAAAGTCGCATCCCCCCCGAAGGAAGAGCCAAAAAACACACCACACCCACCCACCCACACACGCACACACACACAGCCAAAGAAACCGAAACAAACCGCAAAAACAGGACAAAAGAAAACAAAAAACAGAAAAGACAAACGGACTGCAGGCGAGCCGCAGCTGCAAGGCAGCGCAGCCACTCCCACTTTCATAAATCCATGCTGACTTGGACTAATCCTTTTACTGCTATCCAAATGCCCCATTATTGCCTCTTTAATAATTGACTCCAGCATCTTTCCCACCACCGAAGTCAGGCTAACTGGTCTGTAATTCCCCGTTTTCTCTCTCACTCCTTTCTTGAAAAGTGGGATAACATTAGCTATCCTCCAATCCACAGGAACTGATCCTGAATCTATTGAACATTGGAAAATAATCACCAATGCATCCACTATTTCTAGAGCCACCTCCCTTCAGTCCCATTAGCCTACCCAATACTATTTCTCACCTAATGACAATTTCTTTCAGTTCCTCTATCCCCTTAGATCTTCTGTCCTCCAATACTTCTGGGAGATTGTTTGTGTCTTCCTTAGTGAAGACAGATCCGAAGTACCTGTTCAATTCTTCTGCCATTTCCTTGTTCCCCATAATAATTTCACCCGTGTCTGCCTTCAAGGGGCCCACATTTGACTTTTCTATTATTTTTCCCTTAACATCTCTAAAGAAGCTTTTACTGTCCTTCTTTATATTCCTAGCCATCTTCCCCTCGTACTTCATCTTTTCAGCCCGTATTGCCGCTTTGTTTCCTTCTGTTGTCCTATGAAAGTTTCCCAATCCTCTGGCATCCGGCTACACTTTGCTGTGTTATACATCTTTTCTTTTAGTTTTATTCTATCCCTAACTTCTCTTGAGAGCCACGGTTGCCTCTTACTCCCCTTATAATCTTTCTTCCTTTTTGGAATGAAATGATCCTGCGTCATCCGGATTATGCCCAGAAATTCCTCACATTGCTGTTCCGCCATCATTCCTGCTAGGATCCCTTTCCAGTCTACCTTGGCCAGCTCCTCTCTCATGTCTTCATAGTCCCCTTTGTTCAACTGCATCACTGACACTTCCGATTTAACCTTCTCAAATTGCAGATTACAACTAATCATATTGTTCCTTTGGGTCGATCAGCGACGTGGAGAGGAGGGACGTGCTGCATGGGCAACAGCCTGTCCTCCATATGACATCGCCCAGGCTTGCATCCGACTAGGATGCATCACTCATGGTCAGTCATGACCGAGAGGGGCCTACTCATAAGGTCATGTGATAGGAGCAGAATTAGGCCATTCGGCCCATCAAGTCTACTCCTCCATTCAATCATGGCTGATCTATCCTTCCCTCCTAACCCCATTCTCCTGCCTTCTCCCCATAACCCCTGACACCCGTATTAATCTAGACTCTATCTATCTCTGCCTTCAAAAATATCCATTGACTTGGCCTCCACAGCCATCTGATTGTAATCATGTATTGTCTTTCCGGTGACTGGATCGCACGCAACTTTTCACTGTACCTCGGTACACGTGACAATAAACTGAAACTGAACTGAAACTAAAGTGACTTCTTTCTAACTGTTGTAGACAAAAATGCTGGAGAAACTCAGCGGGTGAGGCAGCATCTATGGAGCGAAGGAATAGGCGACGTTTCGAGTCGAGACCCTTGTTCAGATTGATGTGGGTGTGGGGAGGGTGCGGAAAAAAGAAAGGAAGAGGCGGAGATAGTAGGCTATGTGGGAGAGCTGGGAAGGGGAGGGGAAGGAGGGAGAAAGCAAGGACTACCTGAAATTAGAGAAGTCAATGTTCATACCGCTGGGGTGTAAACTACCCAAGCGAAATATGAGGTGTTGTTCCTCCAATTATAGGTGGGCCTCACACTGGCCATGGAGGAGGCCCAGGACAGAAAGGTCAGATTCGGAATGGGAGGGGGAGTTGAAGTGCTGAGCCACCAGGAGATCAGGTTGGGTATTGCGAACCGAGCGGAGATGTTGGGCGAAGTACCCGAAACAACGCCTATTTCCTTCGCTCCATAGATGCTGCCTCACCCGCTGAGTTTCACCGGCATTTTTGGTCTACTTTCGATTTTTCCAGCATCTGCAGTTCTTTCATAAACAAATCTTTCTGTCTGTTGTTCAGTGGCAACAATTGTGCGAGCGACTACAGGAAGAGGCGGAAGTCCGAGCCTTCGGTGAACCACCAGAGAGCGCAGAGCGATCACATGATGCAGAAGAACAGTGGAATGGCCAGGAGGTCCGTCACTAACTCCTCACCATCCTCCCCCTCCAGAGCGAAAGGTAAGGAAAAGATCCTCGCTTGAAGCACACAGTGGACGCAGTGACTCAGGTTCTCTCCCACGTTACCAGTGGCTTTCCTATGTCAAACACTTTTCACTGTACCTCGGTACACGTATTAAACACTAAAAGGCCTGTCCCACTTTCCCGACCTAATTCACCACCTTTTTTATTCGTGGACATTTTCCATCAGGCTAGAAAAAACGCCCCGACCTACTTGATGCCACGAGTGCCTACGACTAGCATCATGGCCTGCTACGACCTACCTATGACCTCCTACCACCTCGTGACGACCATGCTGCGAGTATGAGTCAAGGGCAAACTTGGCAGAGGTCGTGAATTAGGTCGTGAAAGTGGGACAGACCCTTAAGTCAAGCTAGCACACACAGGCAGAGAGATTTCACCTCGTTCCGAATGAAACGTTTCCTTTTATTGCAAATTGATGTACACTAAATACAACAGGGGGAATCGACTAAGACAGTTGAATGAGTATATCGATAGGAAAGGTGAATCTGTGGATGTTTCCACTAGAGGGAGAGTCTAGGCCCAGAGGGCACAGCCTCAGAATAAAAGGACGTACTTTTATAAAGGAGATGAGGAGGAATTTCATTAGCCAGAGGGTGGTGAATCTGTGGAATTAATTGCCACGAAAGGCTGTGGAGGCTAAGTCAGTGGATATTTTTAAGGCAGAGATAGATAGATTCTTGATTGGTGTCAGGGGTCATGGGGAGAATGCAGGAGAATGGTGGGGTTGAGAGGAAAAGATAGATCAGCCATGATTGAATGGCGGAGTAGACTTGATGGGCCGAATTCTGCTCTTACCATTTATGAACTTATGAAAGGTATAGAATGATATGGGCAAAACATGAGCAGGTGGGACTAGTGTAAATGGGGCATCTTGGTCGGTGTGGGCAAGTTGTGCCAAAGCATCCATTTCCATGCTAAAGGACTCTTGATTGAGAACAGTATTTTCCTGTCCCTTGCTGTGAGGTAATTATGGTTGTCTCATGATTCTGTTTGCCCTGCGTTAATGAAGTTGAGAGTAGATACATAAGTATATAGGTCATAGGAGCAGAATTAGGCCGTTCAGCCCATCGAGTCTGCTCCGGGATCCAATCATGGCTGATCTATCTTTCCCTCGCAACCCCATTCTCCTGCCTTCTCCCCATGACCCCTGACACCCGTACTGATCAAGAATCTATCTATCTCTGCCTTCAAAATATCATTGACTTGGCCACCACAGCCATCAGTGGCAATGAATTCCACAGATTCACCACCCTCTGGCTAAAGAAATTCCTCCTCATCTCCTTTCTAAAGGTATGTCCTTTTATTCTGACGCTGCGCCCTCTGGTCCTAGACTCTCCCACTAGTGGAAACATCCTCTCCATATCCACTCTCTCCAGGCCTTGCACAGTTCAGTAAACCTGAGAGGCTTGCGTGGCTGCATTTACTTTTGTTCTGAAAGGTCTGTCTCCCTGAACTTTTGGATAGAATAAGGATCAGGGATGTAGGTACAGCCAAAACAATAATTTTTCTTGTACCTTTCTGAAGAAACATCTAAAGTCTCTGCCTTAGTATGAAGCTAAGCGGCAAGCAACCTGTTTTCCAATCTGATGATGTTTCTCACTTAGACAATAGACAATAGGTGCAGGAGTAGGCCATTTGCCCCTTCGAGCCAGCACCACCATTCAATGTGATCACGGCTGATCATCCCCAATCAGCACCCCGTTCCTGCCTTCTCCCCATATCCCCTGACTCTGCTATTTTTAAGAGCCCTATCTAGCTCTCTCTTGAAAGCATCCAGAGAACCTGCCTCCACCGCCCTCTGAGGCAGAGAATTCCACAGACTCCTCACTCTCTGTGAGAAAAAGTGTTTCTTCGTCTCCGTTCTAAATGGCTTACTCCTTATTCTTAAAATTGATCATTGTTAGCTGAGGGGAAGGTGACAACGAGGCAGACAATCAGTAAAATTTAATCAGGAGGACAGTGGAACTGGTCTGAGAACTAGGGTGGGGGTGGGATGGAGAGAGAGGGAAAGCAAGGGCTACTTGAGGTTGGAGAAGTCAATGTCCATACTGCTGGGGTGTAAGCTGCCCAAGAAAAATATGATGTGCTGTTCCTCCTATTTGCGTTGGGCCTCACTCTGACAATGGAGGAGGCCCAGGACAGAAAGATCAGTGTGGGGATGGGACGGGGAGTTAAAGTGTTGAGCAACCTAATAGGCCACTAGAGGGCGTGACAGGTTCAGCTCACCACCAGCGTAGATGCCAAGCGAATTTTAAATATCATTTGTGTTCCACTGCACAGATTGCCAACGTGAAAATTCTGAAGCATTCTGTCTATTCGGTTCTCTGGATCCTTTCAAGAGAGAGCTAGATAGGGCTCTTAAAGATAGCAGAGTCAGGGGATATGGGGAGAAGACAGGAACGCGGTACTGATTGTGAATGATCAGCCATGATCACATTGAATGGTGGTGCTGGCTCGAAGGCCAAATGGCCTACTCCTGCACCTATTGTCTATTGTCTGTTGTCATTGACCAGACTTCGCCCGGGTGTAATTTGAATAAATCAAACAATAGTGAGGTCAAAATATAGAAACAAGGAACTGCAGATACTTACAAAAAAAGACACAAAGTGCTGGAGTAACATAGCGGGTCATGCAACATCTCTGGAGAGAATGGATAGGTGACTGAAGATCGGGGCCCTTCTTCAGACTGATTAAAGGTCTCGACCTGAATCGTCAACTATCCATGTTCTCCAGAGATGCTGCCTGACCCGCTGAGTTACTCCAGCACTCTGTGAAACGTCACCTGTCCATGTTCTCCAGAGATGCTGCCTGACCCGCTGAGTTACTCCAGCACTCTGTGAAACGTCTCCTATCCATGTTCTCCACAGATGCTGCCTGACCCGCTGAGTTACTCCAGCACTCTGTCTTCTAATAATGAGCTCAAGGCGATAATGCAAAGTGTAAATATTTAGCCAGTGTTACACACACGTACACTATCTGTACTGATTGCTGAGGGACATTTGGGTTGGAGGTGGGAGAGGGGGGAATGCACTTCCTAAGACTTCATACATTTCCATATTCATAGTCATACAGCGTGGAAACAGCATGTCCCATCTACACTTGTCCCACCTGCCTGCATATGGCCCATATCCCTCCAAACCTGTCCTACCCATGTACCTGTCAAAACGTTTCTTTAACTTTGTGATAGTCCCTGCCTCAACTACGTCCACTGGCAGCACGATCCATACACCCACCACCCTTTGTGTATAAATAGTTGCTCTTAGGTTCCTATTAAATCTTCCGCCTTCACCTTAAACCTGTGGTACTTGATTCCCATACTCTGGGTAAAAGACTCTGTTACCCTTTCTATTCCTCTCATGATCTTATACACCTCAACAAGATCACCGCTCATCCTCCTGCGCTGCAAGGAAGAGAGTTCTAGCCTGCTCAACCTCTCATAGAAACATGGGAAATAGGTGCAGGAGGAGGCCATTTGGCCCTTCGAGGCGGCACCACCATTAAATGTGATCATGGCTGATCATCCACAATTAGTAACCCGTGCCTGCCTTCTCCCCATATCCCTTGACTCCGCTAGCCCCCAGACCTCTATCTAAAAAAATCTCTTTTAAATTAATCCAGAGAAGTGCCTTCTGTGGCAGAGAATTCCACAAATTCACAACTCTCTGGGTGAAAGAGTTTTTTCTCATCTCAGTTTTAAATCGCCTCCCCTTTATTCTAAGCCTCGGGCCCCTGGTTCTGGACTCGCCCAACATTGGGAACATTTTTCCTGCATCTAGCTTGACCAGTCCTTTTATAATTTTACATGTTTCTATAAGATACTCTCTCATCCTTCTAAATTCCAGTGAATACTGCTCAGGCCCTCGACTCCTGGCAACATCCTCGTAAAACTTCTATGCATCCTTTCCAGCATAACAAATTTCTTCCAATGGCAGGTTGACCAAAACTGAACGCAATACTCCAAATGCGGCCTCGCGAACGTTTTTGTACAGCTGTAACTTAACATCCCAACTTCTATACTCAACAGCCTGACTCATGATATCCAATGTACCGAAAGCCTTCTTGCCCTTTAGCACATTCCCATCGAGGCTTGGCAACATCCTCTTGAATCTGCTTTGCACCCTATCCAGCTTGCAGGTTGGAGGTTCTTGTTCATATTGTAGGTTCCTATTTTTGTATTGCTGAACCATTTTGCTTAAGTCCACGCTCCGCCACCTCCAGTTTAAATTCCATTTGGAATTCCATTTGGAATTGGGCTTGGATAAACTAAAGACAGGAAACATGTTCCCGATGTTGGGGGAGTCCAGAACCAGGGGCCACAGTTTAAGAATAAGGGGTAAGCCATTTAGAACGGAGACGAGGAAACACTTTTTTTCACAGAGAGTGATGAGTCTGTGGAATTCTCTGCCTCAAAGGACGGTGGAGACAGGTTCTCTGGATGCTTTCAAGAGACAGTTAGATAGGGCTCTTAAAAATAGTGGAGTCAGAGGATATGGGGAGAAGGCAGGAACGGGGTACTGATTGGGGATGATCAGCCATGATCACATTGAATGGCGGTGCTGGCTCAAAGGGCCGAATGGCCTACTCCTGCACCTATTGTCTATTGTCTATTGAACCATTTTGCTTAAGTCCACCCTCCGCCACCTCCAGTATAAATTTCATTTGGAATGTGGGGAGGATGTTTCCACTAGTGGGAGAATCTAGGACTAGAGGCCATAGCCTCAGAATAAAAAGATGTACCGTTAGAAAGGAGATGAGAAGGATTTGTTTTAATCAGAGGGTGGTGAATCTGTAGAATTTATCAATGTCAATGGATATTTTTAAGGCAGAGATAGATGTATTCCTGATTAGTATGGGTGTCAGGGGTTGTGGAGAGAATGCAGGAGAATGGGTTTGAGAGGGAAAGATAGATCAGCCAAGATTGAATGACGGAATAGACTCGGTGGGCCGAATGGCTTAATTCTGCTCCTAAAACAGATGAACTTATGTTGAACAAACCTAATCTGTATGTCCTGCTTGTTATTTTGGAGAGGTTAAACGCCATAGGTAATGCCGATGCCAACATCTTACTGCCTGTATTTCACAGGGGTTGTGAAATGAGTGAGTGGTTATGTGCATGTTGTCTTTTTCCTGCTGCTTTGCTTCTCTTACTGCTGTTCTCTGCTACTGAAACACTGCCTTGAATGTCTAGTTAACTCTGCCATTGTCTCTCTTTCACCATGCTGCTCTCTCTGGATCTGAAAGATGGGGATGTTAGCAGAGTTAGTTATGCACTGCACAACCAGAGTTCCTCTCCCGAGTTAGGTTACGGCGGCCGCCTTGGCCAGCCTTTGGTGGTGATCACGCCCAGCCCAAAGAGGTCCGTCGTCTTCAAGAACGGCTGGCAGTTGAACCGGCAAAATGCGGAGGCTTGGAGCAGCGCCGACGAGGGGTCGTCGCCCAAGACCAAGTCCCGCAGCTACGACGACCTCCTGCAGAGCGACTACGAGAAGGTTGGCGAGGGGCAGGCCAAGTCGGAGAGCATGGTGTCGCTGCTGTGCGAGGCGCAGCCCAAGGGAGGATGCTCCCGGAGCTGGCTCTCGCCACATGGCGCCGAGGCCGCCGGCCCGCCCCACCGCGCCCGCTCCCGGTGCAAGTCGGCGCGCGGCGACAAGGGCTTCCTGAAGCTCTACAGGAAGATGCATCACATCAACCGGCGGGAGCTGACAAATCCAGACGTCATCTGCACCGTCAAGTCCCGGGTGCTGCAGTACGAGCAGGAGCAGCGCAGGGGCAACCTCTCGGACGGGAAAGATTTGCCCGGCGAGGTCCCGCGAGACATGGTGCCGACCAGGATCTCCGAGTTCGAGAAACTGATCAAGTCAAAGTCCATGCCCAACTTGGACAAAGCCATCTTATCGGAAGCCTCCTACTTGGCTCCCAGTCTGAGAATCGTCCCCAGGCGCCGCCTGTCCATCGAGTCTTTACTGGACGAGGAAAACCAAGGCAGGAAGCTGTCGACAATTCAGCAGCAGTACCGCATGTCCAAGGCAATGATGCCCATTCACATCAAGGTGACCAACGAGGGCGGGCCAAGGTTGGCTTCCAGGTTCGACAGCGCCGAGTTGGACAGCGATCATGAGGCGGGGGTGTCTGATCTCAGCGACTACATGCCGGTGGAAGGCTCATCCTTCTGCAGCGAGAGCGACCTGGACCATTACTCCTTCACGTCATCGGAGAGCATCTACGGCTCGGGCCCCCACCACCACCACCTCAGCTCCTGCAAGGGCCGTTGTCCGGCCTCCTACACCAGGTTCACCACCATGCTCAAGCACGAGAGGGCCACGAGCCAAGACAAGAAGCGGGCGCCCAAGAAACCCGACGCCGACCCCAACCTCGCCAAGCTCGCCTTCCTCGTCAGCCCCGTGCCTTTCCGGAGGAAAAAGGCCGTGCCCGCCCAGAAGAGAAAGGAAAAGCCGAAATCAAAGTCGGTGTTCGAAGCCTTGGACTCTGCACTGAAAGACATCTACGACCACATCAAAGCGGAGAAGAGACGGGGGAGCTTACCCGACAACAGCATCTTGCACCGGCTCATCACCGAACTGCTTCCTGACATCCCCGAAAGAAACTCTTCCCTCAAGGTCCTCGGGAAGAAAGTTAGTCCGCAGCCTTCTCTACAGCAGGATGAAGAGGGGGGCGTTCCCTCGTACCAGTGTGACTTGGACAAAACCACATTTAGTGCCTCTTATCAGGACATGGACACCAACAACAACCCAGACAACGAGTGTACCTACTACCAAGGTGGAAACGCAACTCCTCATCTTCAATATGTGTCTGGGAATCGGGTCACCATCACCATCCATCTTTCATCCATTTCTCATCCATTTAATGTCCCAGTGTAATGACACAAAACAGTATAGTTAGCGGGGGTCGTAAAAAAATGAAGGCAATCGTCCTAACTTTAAAAGCTAAGACCTGGTCCGTAGAAGAGCAGAAAATGCACTTGGTAATAAAATGTGAGTGTAGATTGAGGGAGGTTAAAAAATAAAAATGAATGGAATTGATTCACGGAAGAAGGGTCCCAACCCTAAACGTCGCCTATCTATGTCCTCAGGAGAGGTTCGGCACAGTGGCGCAGCGGTAGAGTTGCTGCCTTACAGCGCTTACAGTACCTGAGACACAGGTTCCATCCTGACTACGGGTGCTGCCTGTGCGGAGTTTGTACCTTCTCCCCGTGACCGCGTGGATTTTCTCCGGGATCTTCCGGTTTCTTCCCACACTCCAAAGACGTGCAGGTTTGTAGGTTAATTGGCTTGGTATGAATGTAAAATTGTCCCTAGTGTGTGCAGGATAGTGTTACTATGCGGGGATCGCTGGACGGTGCGGACTTGGTGGGCCAAACTTGGTGTTTCCGCCTTGTATCTCTCAAATAAACTAAAGATGCTGAAACTAAGAACTACAAATGCTAGTTTATACCAAAGATAGACACAAAATGCTGGAGTAACTCAGCGGGTCAGGCAGCACCTCTGGAGAGAAGGAATGGGTGATGTTTCCGGGTCGAGACCCTGCTTCTTCAGACTGAGAGTCGGGGGAGAAGTGAAACTAGAGGTATGGAAAGGTTCAGAACGAACCAGAGCCGGCCCCGATGACCGATGGAAAGGTGGAGCCCACAATGGTCCATTGTTGGCTGTGGAAGAGGTGATAACGGAGGGATGTAAGGATGTGAACAGTGGAACTGGGAGGATGACTAGGGTGGAGGATGGACAGGGTGGAGTCTGAACGCCGAAATGGCTGAGACCTGGTTGGTGCAGGTGAACCATTTAACACGAAGCAAATAAGAATTTCATGGTGTCGGAAGGAACTGCAGATGCTGGTTTACCCCGAAGCCAGACACAAAATGCTGGAGTAACTCAGCGGGACAGGCAGCACCTCTGGCGAGAAGGGATGGGTGACGTTTCAGGTCGCGAGACCCTTCTTCAGACTGAGAGTCAGTGTTGAGGGAGTCCCAGAGATATGGAAGGATAAGGTGTAAAAACGAAAGATCAAAGGGGACAACGATCAAAGAAAATGTAGAATAGATCGTTGTTAGCTGACAACGAAGCATATAAATATTAAATTTAATCAGGAGGACAGTCAGACTGGTCGGAGAACTAAGATGGGGAGGGATGGAGAGAGAGGGAAAGCAAGGGTTACTTGAAGTTAGAGAAATTAAAAGTCGTACCGCTGGGTTGTAAGCTGCCCAAGCGAAGAATGAGGTGCTGTTCCTCCAATTTGTGTTTAACAGCCCATTTAACACCATGGGACCTTTATCATATACTGACCCTGACTGTTCTAAATGTGTAACCACCTTAAAAATTTTAACGCAAATTAATTGAACGAGGATAGAAGATGGATTCTGCAGATTATCCAGTTTTAAACAAATTAACAGAGATAGTGAACAAAAGTATTAGAGGAATTCAACGGGTCAGGCAGTTGGAGGAAATGGAAGGCCAACGTTTCATGTCAGGACCCTTCTTCAGACAGGAGAGTCAAGGGCCTGTCCCACTTGGCGGTTTTTTTCGGCGACTGCCGGCGCCATTGACTGAAGTATCAGGGTTGCCGAAAGATTTTGAACATTTCAAAATCCAACGACGACAAAAGAAAATGTAGCGACACTTGAGGAGACAGCGCGCGTCAATATGTCATCACGCCACATCATGGCGCAACTTTTTCGGTGACCTGATACGTCAGTCAATGATGCCGGCAACCGCCGAAAAAATTGCCAAGTGGGACAGGTCCTTTAGTGAGTTTTGCACGAGTTGAATAGAATTAAGGGCTTAGTTTAGTTTAATTTACTTTAGCCTAGTATTGTTCAATTTAGTGTCACTTGTACCGAGGTACAGTGAAAAGCTTTTGTTGCGTGCTAACCAGTCAGCAGAAAGACTATACATGATTACAATCGAACCGTCCCATAGTGTACAGATACAGGATGAAGGGAATAGCATTTAGTGCAAGATAAAGTCCAGTAAAGTCTTATTAAAGATAGTACAAGGTTCTCCAATGAGGTAGCTAGTAGCTGGAAACGTCACCTATTCCTTCTCTCCACAGATGCTGCCTGACCCGCTGAGTTACTCCACCATTTTGTATCTATCTTCACTGCATTTCTTATTGTTGATGCTTGGGCAGCCATAGAAGTTACTATTCACCTCACTAGATCCACATCAGAATATTTATAGGACAATCATTTATATTGCAACCTGGAAAATCTACTGTCTTAGTGAGGGGGGAAGTGCATGAAAATAACCCAACATTTAATCAAATAACGTGATTCCAGTTGTGTCGGAAGGAACTGCAGAAACCGGTTTACACCCTGAAGATAGACACAAAAAGCTGGAGTAAGTCAGTCGGCCAGATAACATCTCTGGAGGAGAGGAATAGGTCTTGGCTTTCAAGTGCCATTAAAACAAAAACAAGTTTGGGGTAAAGCTTCAATGGGACGATTAGTTAAAATTGATGAATAGTTTTCTAATGAGGCAGTAATTTTAGTGCTAACGAGCATTTTTCCCACAGTTAGCCCATTAATGCTGTTTCAGAACGAGTGAAGAGTTTACCCATCAGTTTTTCCTTTCATCTCATGTCCTGTTATCACCGTACACGTCCAATATGTCTTGTCTGTAAATGGTGTTCTACGTTCTTCCCTGTGTGTTGCGAATCTGGGCCTCTCCTCATTTCTCCCTCTGCCTGATGATCCATATAGCATTTGTAGTGGCATTGAGCGCAGACAACTCACCATCTGCCTTTTAGTTTTGAGATACAGCACAGAGACAGGACCTTCGGCCCACCGAGTCCGCGCTGACCAGCGATCTCCACACACAAGCGCTATCCTACACACACTAAGGGATGATTTACAATTTTACCGAAGCCAATTAACCTACGTTTATTCCCGCACGTCTTTGGAATGTGGGAGGAAACTGGAGCACCCGGAGAAAACCCACACTGGTCACGGGGAGAACGTGCAAACACTGTCCAGACAGCACCCGTAGTCAGGATGGAACCCGGGTCTCTGGCGCTGTAAGGCAGCAACTCTACCGCAGCGCCACAGTGCTGCACAGGGTTACATTCAACGTGGTTGGCACAGCAGCCACTCTGATCTGCTGTGAACATAGTCACACGTTCCATTATCCTTCAGCCAACACGCTCCAACTCCAAAGTGAGAACGTGCGTAAATTTTAACTTTGTTTTCCACCAGTGGCTTCCTGAAGTCTCCCCAAAATATTTATTTAAGAAAGAAAGAAATGGAACAAAAGCGTCTTGAAAGAGCGCACTGTTCAAGTAGGGGGGCTGAGAAATCCGTGTCACTATATATTGGCATTAAATCCTTGCACCCATCCCTCTGATGCTGCTTTCAAAAGCTCCAAATAGAATATATATACATATATATATATATATATATATACACATATATATATATAATGTAGGAAGAAACTGCAGATGCTGGTTTAACCGAAGATAGACACAAAACCCTGGACCAGCGTGTCAGTCAGCATCAAATTAATTAAATGTATATATATATATATATATATATATATATATACATGACAAACACACACACATGCATAAATAAACACAATGCCACCAGCATATTTCTAGTTACTGGAGAATGTTGCTTAGTTGCAAGATCCCAGGTCTACTGAGAGGAACCTTGAGACACTGGTGGGTCACAATCACCGCTTCTCTGGCTTCACAATGATACTTCCTTAATATCACACCAGCAAATATTTCGGCTGTGATCTAGGTTTTGAGCCACAACTTGCCATTTCCTGCTGTTATAATTAGTCACAGTTGAGGGAGGTGGTCGAGCCGCTGCCTCACAGCACCTGAGACACGGGTTCGATCCCCACCTCGGGTGCTGTCTGCGAGGGGTTTACACGTTCTCCCTGTGACCGCGTGGGTTTTCTCCTGGTGCTCCGGTTTCCTCACACATCCCAAAGACGTGCGGGCTTAGTCTGTTAATTGGCCCTCTGTAAATTGCCCCCTAGTGCGTAGAGAGTGGAAGCAAAAGCGGGATAACATAGATCTAGTGTGAGCGGGTGATCGATGGGTCGGCGTGCACTCGATGGTCAGAAGGGCCTGTTTCCATGCTGTATCTCTAAACTGAACCAAGATCAACGAAACACATTTGAAATAAAATGTAATAAAAAGGAACTCGGGTTGCTGGTTTATACCAAACAGATAGATACAAAAGGCTGGAGTAACTCAGCGGGTCAGGCAGCATCTCTGGAGAAGCACATTTGAAAATTAATCTGTTAAAGGAAATAAATCCAGGGAAAACATATTAGTTCAAATAAAGTCAAAGGGGGAAATGAATTTCTCTGAGCCCCAGTATTTGCTATTCTTCCAGTCATTTACATGTTTCTCATTATGCATTCTTGAACGAACATCTTTCTTTTAGCCATGTATTCCTTGCTAACAGCAGATGGCTTTATTTTTGCTTTTGTTCTATCTCCACACGTGAGTCTCTGCATGCCATTTGTGATTTGTGTTGGCAAATATGCGCAACTTGAAAGCGGGGAAAATAAAAGTGATTTGATGGTGCTAGCTCAGGGCGGAGCCGCGGGGCCAAGGTAAGATGGAGTCACGCGCTTGTCGATAGATCCGCGATCAGCGTCTTTCTTAATAATCACCTGGTGTTATGCCATCTCTGAGCACAGCGACCTGCCTCAGTCGCAGCGCTACTTACAATGGGGGCTCCACACAACATCTCAGAACGTGGGTCAGGTACGTCATCTTTAACCTTGTCCTCTTGCCCCACCTTTAGCCAACATTGTGGCTGACATCCTGACTTCCATCTTTGTTTAAGAAGGAACTGCAGATGCTGGAAAATCGAAGGTAGACAAAAGTGCTGGAGAAACTCAACGGGTGCAGCAGCATCTATGGAGCGAAGGAAATAGGCAACGTTTTGGGCCGAAACCCTTCTTCAGACTGATCTTCGAAGGAAATAGGCAACGTTTCGGGCCGAAACCCTTCTTCAGACTGATCTTCGAAGGAAATAGGCAACGTTTCGGGCCGAAACCATTCTTCAGACTGAAGAAGGGTTTCGGCCCGAAACGTTGCCTATTTCCTTCGCTCCATCGATGCTGCTGCACCCGCTGAGTTTATCCAGCACTTTTGTCTGACTTCCATCTTTGTTCTCCCACGCACCAGCTTCACCTTACGCCCTGCTTTTAACACTGGAATTGTACGGTATGGCACTTTAGACAATAGACAATAGGTGCAGGAGTAGGCCATTCGGCCCTTCGAGCCAGCACTGCCGTCACACGTACCGAGGTACAGTGAAATTCATTTTTGTACACAGTTCTGTACAAGTATCACTGTACATCAGCACTTAGTTACATCTTAGATAAGCATCTCAGATACAGTACAGGTGTACAACAGTAGTTCACTGAGTCGGTATACAGAGTCTGCAAGGAGGGAACAAAATCGAAGGTAGGCACAAAATGCTGGAGTAACTCAGCGGGACAGGCAGCGTCTCTGGAGAGAAGGAATGGGTGGTGAGAGAAGGAAAGGGTGAGACCCTTCTTCAGTTTGAAACGTCACCCATTCCTTCTCTCCTGAGATGCTGCCTGTCCCGCTGAGTTACTCCAGCATTTTGTGTCTACCTCCGTGTAGAGAGTCGCCAGTTTGGGGCCAGTTGTTGTAAGTGCAGGGATCTTGACCCGACCATGAAGGCCCGTTACCATGGCAGTGTCGGCCTGGCCAAATGTAGCCGCTGTGTCCTCCGCCGCCGCTCCTCCGCTGTAGGCCGCTTGCGGTCCACGTGCTCGGCCTCTTGGAGCGGCGCCCAGTCCAGTCGAGCCCCAGGCTGCTGCAGGGCCTCCAGCGGCCCACTCCCCCTGTCGAGGCCTTGCACTCCTTTCCGCTGCCGGTCTGCCCACCGGTCCTCCGTCCAACTTCTACTCTGGGCTGGCGGGCCGGGCCTTCTGGGCGGGTTCTGTTCTGCGGCAGGCAAGTCCCTGGTCTCCAGCAAGCGATACGGGCCTACTGGGCGGGTTCTGATCTGCGGCAGGCGAGGCCCTGGTCTCCAGCAAGCGGGTCGGGCCCTCCAGGCATGTTCTAATCTGCGGCAGGCAAGTCCCTGGTCTCCAGCAGGCAAACCGGGCCTTCCGGGAGTGTCTCCCTTCCTTGGTCTGTGGTGGGCGAGATAGACCTTCTGGGCAGACCTTCAGTCTGCAGTCCGCAGTCCACAGCGGACAGTCCGGGCCCACTGGTGAGTCTGGCCGCAGCTTTCTGGGACACCGCACACAATTTGCATGCGAGTTTAATTCCCAAGTTAATTGGGTTCTGTGAATTGTCCCTAGTGCTGGTCGCCATGGCCACAGTGGGCCGAAGGGCCTGTTTCCACACTGTATCTCTGAACTAAACAGCACCAGAGACCTGGGTTCGAATGCTGTCTGTGCGTGCGGAGTTTGCACGTTCTCTCCGTGGCCACGTGGGTTTCCCCTGGGTGCTCCGTTTCTTTCCCACATCCCAAAGACGGGCAGGTTTTCAGATCAATTAACCTCTGTAAAAATGACCCCTAGTGGGTAGAGGTGGATGAGAAAGTGGGATAACATAGAACTAGTGTGAACAGGCCATACAACCGTATGATATATAGGAGCAGAATTAGACTATTCAGCCCATCGAGCCTGCTCCACCATTAGATCATGGCTGATCTATTTTTCTCTCTCAACCCCATTCTCCTGCCATCTCCCTGTAACCCTTGACGCCTTTACGGGCAGTCGATGGTCAGTGTGGACTCGGTGGGCCGAAGGGCACGTTTCAATGTTCTCTGTTTAAAACTAAAACCTTAAACTAAACAAAGGCATGCTGAGTGAGGGACATTAAAGGGCTAGAATTACATATCCATTACAGTTACCAATGAAGCGTTAATGGCTTCACATCCTATTTGAATGGCTAATAAGAGGGGGCGGCATGTTGGTGCTGTCTGTACGGAGTTTGCACGTTCTCCTCGTGACCTGCGTGTGTTTTCTCTGGGATTTTCCGGTTTCCTCCCACACTCCAAAGACGTGCAGGTTTGTAGGTTGATTGGCTTGCTATAAAGTGTAAATTGTCCCTAGTGTGTGTAGGATAGTGTTAATGTGCGGGGATCGCTGGTCGGCGTGGACCCGGTGGGCCGAAGGGCCCGTTTTCGTGCTGTATCTCTAAACTAAACTAAACTAAAAATAGCATGGCTGGAGGAATATATTGTTACACATTTGTTTTCAGATTGCAGATCATAATGTTGCAATGGGTTGCTAGGCAACAGGGAACGGTACCATACATCAGAGAGTTCATCACTTCAATCTGTGCCACGCGATCATGGAGTTATTTCTTACATCTGGCGTTCCATTTTTGGTGACGGTCTGCGAGGCCATTTAGTTTGGTTTAGTCTTGTGTAGAGATACAGCACGCAAACAGGCCCTTCGGCCCACCGAGTCCGTGCCGACCAGCGATCCTACATTAACACTATCCTACACACACTAGGGCAATTTAGAATTTTTTCCGAAGCCAATTAACTTCCAAACCCACACCTTTTTGGAGTGCGGGTGGAAACCGGAGCAACCGGAGTAAACCCACGCATGTCACGGGGAGTACGTACAAACTCCGTATTAGACAGCACCCGTAGTCAGGATCAAACCCGGGTCTCTGGCGCTGCAAGGCAGCAACTATACTGCTGCACCACCCTGCCACACTACTCAGGCATATTTGCACAGAGTGGGAGGGGGATGGTCTATAAGCGTTCTTAAAGTAACAAATAATTAAAGTTCCCCGAAATAAAATAAAATCCTGGACCATGGGCGAACAAAAATTTGTCAAGGCCTTGCCCCTTTTACAAATGGAACAGTGTTGATTTTCAAAGCCAATCCAACTTCCACGTCATAAGTTTGATTCAGGAGTGGAACTTTTGCAAGGACGGTTTCATAGGGTGTTGAGACAATTCTGGAACATTCTTTGTGTAGGAAGGAACTGCAGATGCTGGTTTAAACCGAAGACAGGCTCAAAATGCTGGAGTAACTCACCGGGACAGGCAGCATCCCCGGAGAGAAGGAATGGGCAACGTTTCGGGTCGAGACCTCAGACAGTCACCAGACTGGAGTCTGAAGAAGGGCCTCGACCTCGAGACGTCACCTATCCCTTCTCTCCAGAGATGCTGCCTGACCCAAGTTCGAGAGTTCAAGAGAGTTTATTGTCATGTGTCCCTGATAGGACAATGAAATTCTTGCTTTGCTTTAGCACAACAGAACATAGTAGGCACAAATACAGAACAGATCAGTGTGTCCATATACCATTGTATAAATATATGAATAAATAAACTGATAAAGTGCAAATAAACCCGCTGATTTACCCCAGCATTGTGTGTCTATTGTTGCTCCGTAATAAGGTGGAACGAGGTTGGTGACAATCGTCACTGACACTCCGCTGCTGCAGCAGGCCCGATCCCTCCCCTCCCATCCCCCTCCCACTCTGTGCAACCTGACGCCTTCAATCTCCTGTGCCTTCATCAGCGAAAAGCCCTGTATGAAGTTGACTCTAAACCTCCCACTGGACTTTACCGTGCGATCAATTTAGCCATGGAAAATCCCGGATTGACGGAAGGCGCTGGAGAATCGCTGTGCTCAGAAATGGCAATTAACCTTTCCTATTCTGAAAACTGGGAATTTAGTTTGTAAAAATCCCAGACATTTATTGTGAATCCCTCTGGCAGCGTTCTAAAGTGATTTAATCCGAAGGCGGGTTTGTGTCTTTTGACCAGGGCAGCCCGATCTAAGGGGCTTCACTTGTTCAGCGGACTGGCCGACGATGTTTGTAGGCCGTAATTATTATTTCATTGCCTCTTTCCTTTTGAATAGATCAGGATTCTCATCGGACCGTCTCTGAAATGGGCAGGACGGCGCTAAAAGATCGCAGGGGGCTGGTTTCTGAACCCCGTCGGAAGCTGGATGGAAAAGAGGTAACAAAAATGAGGGAGTGTGCCGCACTACTTCGAAGGGCAGTTGATACGGAATGTTTTAGGCCGCAGTCACTTGTCAAAGTGCTTTGGAAATAAATAGTGCAAGGGCTGAGCTATATTTAACCGAGACCAGAATCTCCTTCTCAATTACAGCCCTGCCTTGCTCCCTTCATATTCTTGTTATTTTTCATTAACACCCTGGTTTTATGGCATTTACAGAGTACTATGTTTACACGCCTGAGCAGGAAGGAACTGCAGCTGCTGGTTTACACCGAAGATGAACACAAAATGCTGGAGTACCTCAGCCGGGGCAGGCAGCATCTCTGGATGACGTTTCGGGTTGAGGCCCTCGTTCAGGCTCCGGAAAAGGGTCTCGACCCGAAACGTCACCTATTCCTTCTCTCCAGAGATACTGCCTGTTCCGCTGAGTTACTCCAACATTCTGTGTCTATCTTCGAAGTTTACATGTCTGTTGTGTTGCTGCAAGTAAGAATTTCATTGTTCCGTTTCGGGACATATGGCAATAAAACACCCTTGATGGCGCAAAGGTGGCACAGTGGCGCAGCAGTAGAGTTGCTGCCTCACAGCGCCAGGTTCCGTCCCGAGCGACGGTGCTGTCTGTGTGGAGTTTGCATGTTCTCCCTGTGACCACGTGGGTTTCCTCCTGGTGCTACGGTTTCCTCCCACATCCCAAAGACGTGCGGGTTTGGAGGTTAATTGGCCCTCTGTAAATTAACCTAAGTGTGTACGACATAGAACTAATGTACCGGTGATCGGGGGTCGGCATGGGCACGGTGGGCCGAAGGGCCTGTTTCCAAGCTATCGTATCTCTAAACTAAACCGTGCCAGAGAACCGGGCACGATCCTGACCTCAGGAGCGTTCCTGACCTCGGATGCTGTCTTTGTGGAGTTTGCACCTTCTCCCTGTGACCGCGTGGGTTTCCTCTGGGTGCTCCAGAGTCCTCCCACATCCCAAAATCGTGCAGGTTTGCAGGTTAACTGGCCCGCTGTAAATTGCCTCCAGTGTGCAGGAAGTGGATGAGAAAGTGGGATAACATAGAACCAGGATGCGTGTGTGATGCATGGTTTGCATGGACTCTGTGGGCCGAAGGGCCTGTCTCCATGCTGTACCTGTGGCAGCTGTATTCTCTAGACTTCAAAAAGGTTGTAAGTTATAGCGGAAATAGGGTTTTTGGCCCATCAGGACGACAGATGGCACAATGGGCTAAGTGTTCGGCTGGCAACCTGAAGGTGGCCGGTTCGAATCCTGCTTGGAGTGTGTACTGTCGTTGTGTCCTTGGGCAAGACACTTCACCTACCTTTGCCTGGGACTAGAGACGGAAATTAGCTACTGATTGGCTACAATCTCGCATATTTACATGCAAATGTTCATTAATATGCACTGTCCCTATAAACAAAACATCATAAACAAAACATCATCAAGTTTACTCCGCCATTCAATCATGGCTGATCTATCTCTCCCTCTCAACCCCATTCTCTTGCCTTCTCCCCATAACCCCTGACACCCAGACTAATCATGAATCTATCAATGACTTCCCTTAAAAATATCCACTGACTTGGCCTCCACGGGTTTCCGTGGCAATGAATTCCACAATATCACCACCCTCTGACGAAAGAAATTTCTCCTCATCTCCTTCCAAAAAGAACGCTGAAAACATTGCATTTTCTGCTTCCTGCTGACTAATTAATTTTGATTTATAGTGGCGTAGCTAGAAGAGCTGCTGCCTCACAACGCCAGACACACAAGTTCAATCCTGACCTCAGGTGCAGTCTGTGTGGAGTTTGCACATTCTCCCTGTGACCACGTGGGTGTCATAAGTTCATAAGTTCTAAAAGCAGAATTAGACCATTCGGCCCATCGAGTCTACCCCGCCATTCAATCATGGCTGATCTATCTCTCCCTCTCAACCCCATTCTCCTGCCTTCTCCCCATAATGATTTTTTTTCCGGGTGCTCCGGTTTCCTCTCACATCCCAAAGACGTGCGGGTTTGTAGGGCCCTCTGTAAAATTGCCCCCAGTGTGTAGGGAGTGGATGAGAAAGTGGGATAACGTAGAACGGATGATCATTGTGGATTTGGTGGGCCGAAGGGCCTCCTTACATGCTGTATCTTTCAATCAATTCAATCAAATCAAATCACGTTTGATTTTGCTTCACTGCTATCAAAACTTTCACCACCTTGAAAGGCTGGGCTTGTACACTCTGGTGTTTAGAAGGATGAGAGGGTATCTTATTGAAACATATAAGATTATTAAGGGTTTGGACACACTAGAGGCAGGAAACATGTTCCCGATGTTGGGGGAGTCCAGAACCAGGGGCCACAGTTTAAGAATAAAGGGTAAGCCAGTTAGAACGGAGATGAGGAAACACTTTTTCACACAGAGTTGTGAGTCTGTGGAATTCTCTGCCTCAGAGGAAGGTGGAGGCAGATTCTCTGGATACTTTCAAGAGAGAGCTAGATAGGGCTCTTAAAGATAGTGGAGTCAGGGGATATGGGGAGAAGGCAGGAATGGGGTACTGATTGGGAATGATCAGCCATGATCATATTGAATGGCGTTGCTGGCTCGAAGGGCCGAATGGCCTACTCCTGCACCTATTGTCTATTGTCTATTGAAAACTTTAATTGGGCCTCTTAATCTTTGTTTCTAGTCCCATGCTTCTGAACTCATCTGTTATACCTTGAGTAGCTGGGACAGTTTGTTTTCCCATTGTTTTCAAATGTGTAAAACAGTACAGAATATATTAACGGCCCTGTCCCACGATGCAAGTTCATTCAAAAGCTCTCCCGAGTTTAAAAAAAATTCAAACTCGTGGTAAGCACGGAGAATGAACATAGCGGGTACGTCAGAGCTTGGGGACATCTCTTAGCGGCTCGTAACGTTAACGGCAGGTACTTGGGAAGACTCGCTAACGGCAGGTAAGCTCCGGAAGACTCGTGATGATTTTTCAACATGTTGAAAAATGTCCACGAGAGCCCCGAGTACCTACGAGCCGCCATTACCGTAAATCTCCGATTTCGAATCAGGGCAAACTCGGGAGAACTCTTCAAATGAACTCGTACAGTGGGACAGGGCTTTAAGCTGGAAAGGGCCCAGAGGAGATTTACGAGGATGTTGCAGACCTGAGGGCCTGAGCTACTGTACAGGGCGCAGTTGAACAGGCTAGAACTTTATACCTTGGAGAGCAGGAGAAATGAGGATGCTATCTTAGTGGTGCATCAAATCATGAGGGGAATAGATCGGGTAGATGCACACCGCCTTTTACCCAGAGTAGGAGAATCGAGAACCACAGGACAAATATTTAAGGTGAGGGGAGAAAGATTTAATAGCAACCTGACGTCACAGTAAAATTCTTTGTTTTGCATACCATACATAATTTTTACACAAAGGATGGTGGGTGTGTGGAACGAGCTGCCAGAGGAGGTAGTCGAGGCGGGTTCTATCGCAACATTTAAGAAACATTTCGACAGTTTAGGTTAGTTTCGAGATACAGTGCGGAAACAGGCCCTTCAAGATTCAAGTGAGTTTATTGTCATGTGTCCCTGATAGGACAATGAAATTCTTGCTTTGCTTCAGCACAACAGAACATAGTAGGCATTGACTACAAAACAGATCAGTGTGTCCATATACCATTATATAAATATATACACATATAAATCAGCCCACCGGGTCATCGCGACCAGCGATCCCCGCACATTAACTCTATCCTCCACCCACTCGGGACAATTTTTACATTTACAAAGCCAATTAACCTACAAACCTAAGGTAAACAAAAGTGCTGGAGAAACTCAGCGGGTGCGGCAGCATCTATGGAGCGAAGGAAATGGGCAACGTTTCGGGCCGAAACCCAAGGGTTGCCTATTTCCTTCGCTCCATAGATGCTGCCACACCCGCTGAGTTTCTCCAGCACTTTTGTCTACCTTCGATTTTCCAGCATCTGCAGTTCCTTCTTAACCTACAAACCTGTACGTCTTTGGAGTGTGGGAGGAAACCGAAGATCTCGGTGAAAACCCACGCAGGTCACGGGGATTACGTACAAACTCCGTACAGACAGCACCCGTAGTCGGGATCGAACCCGGGTCTCCGGCGCTGCATTCGCTGTAAGGCGGCAACTCTACCGCTGCGCCACCGTGACAGGTGCATGGATAGGACATGTTTAGAGTCAAGAGCGATTTATTGTCATATGTCTCAGACAGAACAATGAAATTCTTACTTGCAGCAGCACAACACAATATGTAAACACTGTACTCTATAAACTATATAATAAACGTATATATATATGTGTGTGTGTGTGTGTGTGTGTGTGTGTGTGTGTGTGTGTGTGTGTGTGTGTGTGTGTGTGTGTGTGTGTGTGTGTGTGTGTGTGGCCAAACAAAAAACATATGGGCAAACGCAGGCAGGTGGGACAAGTGTAGCTGGGACATGTTGGTCGGTGTGGGCAAGTTGGGCTGAAGGGCCTGTTTCCACGCTGTATCACTCTATGGAATTCACAATGGCATTCTTTAAATCCTTTTTTTATTTTGCAATTTTTTCAGTGCATCACATCAGTGCCATCACATGAGTGACATAAGCTTACACACGTGGCCATCTGTTTATTGCCCAATAAGTATATTTACATTGAAACCTATTTTCTCTTCACAGCGACAGCCTGCTAAAGCAATTTATGATTTTAAGGCTCAAACAGCAAAGTAAGTGTTGTTGATGTTTTTTTTACTATTACGCGTTATTTGTTTTTAGATCTAATGCTTGCAAACTTGGATCCTTCATCAGGGATTTTATGAAAAGTTCCCCCTTGAATCCTCAATGTCATCAAATTTAGCCTAGTTTAGGAAGGGAGTCGTGGAACATAGACAGAAGACACAAAAAGCTGGAGTAACTCAGCGGGTCAGGCAGCATCTCTGGAGAAAAGGAATAGGTGACGTTTCAGGTCGAGACCCTTCTTCAGACATAGCAACATAAAAACATAGAAAATAGGTGCAGGAGGAGGCCATTCAGCCCTTCGGCCAGCACCGCCATTCATTGTGATCTTGGCTGATCGTCCCCAATCAATAACCCGTGCCTGCCTTCTCCCCATATCCCTTGATTCCACTAGCCCCTAGAGCTCTATCTAACTCTCTCTTAAATCCATCCAATGACTTGGCCTCCTCTGCCCTCTGTGGCAGGGAATTCCACAAATTCACAACTCTCTGGGTGAAAACGTTTTTTCTCACCTCAGTCTTAAATGGCCTCCCCTTTATTCTAAGACTGTGGCCCCTGGTTCTGGACTCGCCCAACATTGGGAACATTTTTCCTTCATCTCGACCTGAAACGTCACCTACTCCTATTCACCAGAGATGCTGCCTGACCCGCTGAGTTACTCCAGCTTTTTGTGTCTATCTTCGGTTTAAACCAGCATCTGCAGTTCCTTCCTATGCAGAACAGCACAACACAGGAACGAGGGGCCGTTCAGCCTAGAGAGTCTGTGCCGAACATGATGCCACGATAAACTAATCTCCTCTGCCTGTGCCTGATCCATATCCCTCCATTCCCTGCGTATCCATGTGTTTATCCATCAGTCTCTTAAATAGCACTATTATATCTGCCTAACACAGGAACCACAGAATCTATGGAGCTAACAGGTCCGGGAGCGTAAATAGTGCACGGGGGTCGCTGGTTGGCGTAGACTCGGTGGGCCGAAGGGCCTGTTTCCACGCTGTGTCTTTAAACTAAAACGCCATATCTCTATATAACCATATAACCATATAACAATTACAGCACGGAAACAGGCCATCTCGACCCTTCTAGTCCGTGCCGAACACGTATTCTCCCCTAGTCCCATATACCTGCGCTCAGACCATAACCCTCCATTCCTTTCCCGTCCATATAACTATCCAATTTATTTTTAAATGATAAAAACTAACCTGCCTCCACCACCTTCACTGGAAGCTCATTCCACACAGCCACCACTCTCTGAGTAAAGAAGTTCCCCCTCATGTTACCCCTAAACTTCTGTCCCTTAATTCTCAAGTCATGTCCCCTTGTTTGAATCTTCCCTACTCTCAGTGGGAAAAGCTTATCCACGTCAACTCTGTCTATCCCTCTCGTCATTTTAAAGACCTCTATCAAGTCCCCCCTTAACCTTCTGCGCTCCAAAGAATAAAGCCCTAACTTGTTCAACCTTTCTCTGTAACTTAGTTGCTGAAACCCAGGCAACATTCTAGTAAATCTCCTCTGTACTCTCTCTATTTTGTTGACATCCTTCCTATAATTAGGCGACCAAAATTGTACACCATACTCCAGAATTGGCCTCACCAATGCCTTGTACAATTTTAACATTACATCCCAACTTCTATACTCAATGCTCTGATTTATAAAGGCCAGCACACCAAAAGCTTTCTTTACCACCCTATCTACATGAGATTCCACTTTCAGGGAACTGTGCACAGTTATTCCCAGATCCCTCTGTTCACCTGCATTCTTCAATTCCCTACCATTTACCATGTACGTCCTATTTTGATTTGTCCTGTGGAGACTTTGAAAATCTACTTCATTATCCACAACCCCGCCTATCTTAGTATCATCTGCATACTTACTAATCCAATTTACCACACCATCATCCATATCATTGATGTACATGACAAACAACAGTGGACCCAACACAGATCCCTGTGGCACCCCACTAGTCACTGGCCTCCAACCTGACAAACAACCATCCACCATTACTCTCTGGCATCTCCCAGTCAGCCACTGTTGAATCCATCTTGCTACTCCACCATTAATACCCAACCATTGAACCTTCTTAACCAACCTTCCATGAGGAACCTTGTCAAAGGCCTTACTGAAGTCCATATATACAACATCCACTGCTTTACCCTCATCAATTTCCCGAGTAACCTCTTCAAAAAATTCAAGATGATTAGTCAAACATGACCTTCCAGGCACAAATCCATGTTGACTGTTCCTAATCAGACCCTGTTTATCCAGATGCTTATATATATTATCTCTAAGTATCCTTTCCATTAATTTGCCCACCACTGACGTCAAACTAACAGGTCTATAATTGCTAGGTTTACTCTTAGACCCCTTTTTAAACAATGGAACAACATGCGCAGTTCGCCAATCCTCCGGCACTATTCCCGTTTCTAATGACATTTGAAATATTTCTGTCATAGCCCCTGCTATTTCTACACTAACTTCCCTCAATGTCTTAGGGAATATCCTGTCCGGACCTGGAGACTTATCCACTTTTATATTTCTCAAAAGTGTCAGTACTTCCTCTTCTTTGAATCTCATAGTTTCCATAGCTACTCTACTTGTTTCCCTTACCTCACATAATTCAATATCCTTCTCCTTGGTGAATACCGAAGAAAATAAATTGTTCAATATCTCCCCCATCTCTTTTGGCTCTGCAGATAGCTGTCCACTCTGACTCTCTAATGGACCAATTTTATCCCTCGTTATCCTTTTGCTATTAATATAGCTGTAGAAACCCTTTGGATTTACTTTCACCTTACTTGCCAAAGCAACCTCATATCTTCTTTTAGCTTTTCTAATTTCTTCCTTAAGATTGTTTTTACATTCTTTATACTCCTCAAGCACCTCATTTACTCCATGCTGCCTATAATTATTGTAGATCTCCCTCTTTTTCCAAACCGTCCAATTTCCCTTGAAAACCAGGGCTCTTTCCAATTTTTATTATTTCCTTTCAACCGAACAGGGACATAAAGATTCTGTACTCTTAAAATTTCACCTTTAAATGTACTCCATTTCTCTTCCACATCTTTCCCATAAAACAAACTGTCCCAATTTACTCCTTTTAAATCCTTTCGCATCTCCTCAAAGTTAGCCTTTCTCCAATCAAAAATCTCAACCCTAGGTCCAGTTCTGACCCTCTCCATAATTATATTGAAACTAATGGTATTGTGATCACTGGTCCCGAACTGTTCCCCAACGCATACTTCTGCCACCTGACCCGCCTCATTTCCTAACAGGAGGTCCAGCACCGCCCCTTCTCTAGTAGGTACTTCTATGTATTGCTGCAAAAAACTATCCTGCACACATTTCACAAACTCCAACCCATCCAGCCCATTTACAGAATGTGTTTCCCAGTCTATGTGTGGAAAATTGAAATCTCCCACAATCACTACCTTGTGCTTACTACTAATATCTGCAATCTCCTTACATGTTTGCTCTTCCAATTCTTTCTCCCCATTTGGCGGTCTATAATACACCCCTATAAGTGTTGCTACCCCTTTCCCATTTCTCAGTTCCACCCAAATAGCCTCAGTAGACGAGCCCTCTAATCTATCCTGCCAAAGCACTGCTGTAATATCTTCCCTGATAAACAATGCAACACCTCCACCTCTTGCCCCTCCAATTCTATCACACCTGAAGCAACGAAATCCTGGAATATTTAGTTTCCAATCACAGCCCTCCTGCAACCATGTTTCACTGATCGCCACAACATCATACTTCCAGGTGTCAATCCAGGCTCTGAGTTCATCCACATTTCTTACAATGCTCTTAGCATTAAAATATACCCATTTAAGAAACCCACCCTCTCTTATTCTCTGTTTATTGTCTTTTTCTTCTCTCTCCCCTACATTTTGGGTCAGAGTGCTACCATTCTCTGCCTCCTGCCTCACACACTGACTGCTAGCTTTCCCAATTTGAGTCCTTCCCCCCAACCATACTAGTTTAAAGTCTCCCCAGTAGCCTTTGCAAATCTCCCCCCCAGCCTCGAGTTCAAGTGCAACCCGTCCTTTCTGTACAGGTCGCACCTTCCCCAAAAGAGGTCCCAATGATCCAGAAACTTGAATCCATACCCACTGCACCAGTCCCTCATCCACTCATTTATCCTCCACTTCGCTCCATTCCTACTCTCACTGTCGCGTGGCACAGGCAGTAATTTCAGGATTTCTTGGACACGTTCAGACACATCCCTGACCCTGGCACCAGGGAGGCAAACTACCATCCGGGTCTCCTGTCTGCGTCCACAGAATCGCCTATCCGACCCCCTGACTATAGAGTCCCCTATTACAATTGCCCTCCTTTTCTTTTCCTTACCCTTCTGAGCATCAGGACCGGTCTTTGTGCCAGAGGCCCGGCCGCTGTCGCTGCCCCCAGGTAGGCTGTCTCCCCCACCCTTACTCAAACAAGAGTACTTATTTTCAAGGTGTACAGCCACCGGGTACTCACCAGTCCCTGCCACTGCCCATTGCCCTTCCTAACTGTGACCCAGTTTTCTGTCTCCCGTGGTCTTGGAGTGACCACCTCCCTGTAACTCCTTTCTATGACCTCCTCGCTCTCCCTGAGCAGACAGAGGTCATCGAGTTGCTGTTCCAGGTTCCTAACACGGTCCCTTAGGAGCCCCATCTCGACGCACCTGGCGCAGATGTGGACGTCTGGAGGGCACTCAGACTCCATGACCTCCCACATCTGACATCCAGAGCAGTAAACTGCCCTGGCCCTCATAATCCCCCCCCTCATCCTGGATACAATACAAAGCCTTACCCGGGATACAAGCCAATCAGCTGCTTCCTCTAGTCCGTTTGACCAATCAGCGGCTTCCCCAAGCCCACCTAATTTGAAGTGTGATCTGCGAATGGAACGTTGCAGATTTTGGCTCCTCCTCCCTCACCAACGGTTCCTGGGCCTCTGTTGAAACGAGCCCCGCGCTGGGTTTTACACTCACCGCACGGAGGTCGCTCCTCCCTCACCAACGGTTCCTGGGCCTCTGTTGAAACAAGCCCCGCGCTGGGTTTTTGAACTCACCGCACAGAGGTCGCTCCTCCCTCATCAACGGTTCCTGGGCCTCCAAATATAATCCAAAGCCCCACGTTACTTTTTTAGTTTAGTTCAGTTTAAGCTCCTGTCCCACTTTCACGACCTAATTCATGACCTTTTTTACTCGTGGACAATTTTCATCAGGCTAGAAAAATGCCCCGACCTACTTGATGCCACGAGTACCTACGACTAGCATCATGGCCTGCTACGACCTACCTACGACCCCGTGATGACCATGCTGCGAGTATGAGTCAAGGGCAAACTCGGCAGAGGTCGTGAATTAGGTCGTGAAAGTTGGACAGGCCCTTTATTGTCACAGTGAAAAGCTTCACAGTACACTGCTTGTCTAAAGTATTAGTCATTTATTTAGGAGGCTGTGTGCCATGTTGTGATGGGCTGACTAGTGCTCAGAATGATATATTTAAAACACGTTTTCTTTCAGGGAATTACCATTCAAGAAAGGGAGCGTTGTCTACATAATTAGACAAATAGATCAGAATTGGTTTGAAGGTGAACAGCATGGAGCAGTTGGAATATTTCCCATTTCATACGTCGAGGTCTGTAACTTTCTACTTCTTGTGGTACAAGTTCATAAGGTCACAAGTGATAGGAGCAGAATTAGGCCATTCAGCCCATCAAGTCTACTCCGCCATTCAATCTATCTCTCCCTCCTAACCCCATTCTCCTGCCTTCTCTCCACAACCTCTGACACCCTAATCAAGAATCTATCTATCTCTGCCTTAAAATTATCCACTGACTTGGCCTCCACAGCCTTCTGTGGCAAAGAATTCCACAGATTCACCACTGAAGAAATTCCTCCTCATCTCTTTCCTAAAGGAACATCCTTTTACTCTGAGGCAATGGCCTCTGGCCCTAGACTTTCCCACTAGTGGAAACATCCTCGCCACATCCAGGCCTTTCACTTTTTGATAAGTTCGATGAGGTACCCCCTCATCCTTCTAAACTCCAGTGGGCACAGGCCCAGTGCCATCAAACGCTCATCATAGATTATTCCCGTAAACCACCTCTGGACCCTCTCCTCGGATGTGGGACCCAAAATTGCTCACAATACTCCGAATGCGGCCTGTCAGAGCCTCAGCATCACATCCCTGTTTTTGTATTCTAATCCTCTCGAAATAAATGTTAGCATTGTGTTGGCTTCCTTTACTGCCTATTCAACTTGTAGATTAACGTTTTTGGGGAATCCTGCACCTGCACTCCGGAGAAAATAGTCGAGGCCTTTATTCCTTGTTTTGGTCCAATTTCGTAAACCGTCCATATCGGTGACCCTGTTGTTGATTGTGGAGAACTCTTAACTCTTACAGAAGCTGCCGCCAGTGGAAAAGGCTCAGCCCGTCCGGCCACCACCACCATCAGAGGCCAGGGACTTCGGGGAAGCCATCGCTAAATATAACTTCAATGCCGATACAAATGTGGAACTATCCCTGAAGAAGGTAATTGTTTAGTTTAGTTTAGAGATACAGCGTGGAAACAGGCCCTTCGGCCCACTGAGCCCACACCGCACTGCGATCCCCGCACAGTAACGCTGCCCTACACGCACGAGGGATAATTTACAATTACACCAAGTATACAAACCCAAGACATTTAACCTACCGACCAGTACGTCTTTGGAGTGTGGGAGGAAACCGGAGCACCCGGAGAAAACCCACGCAGGTCAGGGGGAGAATGTACAAACTCCGTTCAGACAGCACCCGTAGTCAGGATCGAACCTGGGTCTCTGGCGCTGCAAGCGCTGTAAGGCAACAACTCTACCGTAATCTTGGAAAGTTGAGTTCCAGATTGATTGTTGTGTGGTTCCGCAAAGTACACAGCTCCTTTCAGACGGGTGGCACAGTGGCACGATGGCATGGTGGCACAGAGTCGGTTTCCAGGTTGTATCTATCCATCAAACTGAAAAAAATGACCAAAGATGAACAGTTGGAAACAGCATTATTTACTAGATCAACAAAAAATGTTTTAACTACTAGAGGGGCTGCAGGGTGGCGCAGTGGTAGAGTCGCTGCCTCACAGCGCCAGAGACCCGGGTTCCATCCCGACTACGGGTGCTGTCGGTACGGAGTTTGTATGTTCTCCCCGTGATCTGCGTGAGTTTTCTCCCCGTGCTCCCCATGCGCGCTCCAGGCACACCCCACCTTCGTAAAAAGCCTCACAAATCACAAGGTCACAAGTAATAGGAGCCGAATTAGGCCATTTGGCCCATCAGGTCTACTCTGCCATTCAATCATGGCTGATCTTTCTCTCCCTCCGAACCCCATTCTCCTGCCTTCTCCCCATAACCTCTGACACCCATACTAATAAAGAATTCTACAGATTCACCACCCTCTGACTAAATAAATTCCTCCTCATCTCCTTTACGAACGGAACGTACTTTAATTCTGAGGCTGTGACCTCTGGTCCTAGACTCTTCCACTAGTGGAAGCATCCTCCCCACATCCACCCTATCCAGGCATTTCATTATTCGGCAAGTTTCAATGAAGGCCCGTCTTGACCTGAAACTTGAATAGTACGGGTGTCAGGGGTAATGGTCCGGTGGGCGGCGCGACTCACGTCGCAGCGGCCTCTGCAGTCCGTCTGTCTTTTTATTATTTTTTGTCTCGTTTGAATGTAGTTTTTATTGGGGTTTTTTGTGTATGGGTGTGGGTATGTGTGTGGGGGGCGGGGGGTGGGGGAAACTTAAAAAAATCTATCCCCTGCACGGAGAACCTGACCTTTTCTCTGTCGGGTCTCCGTTGTCGTTGGGGCTGCAACGTGGAGCGGCCTCCAGCAGGAACGACCTGGGGCTCCAGTCGCGGAGCTGCGGAGCTACTCACCATCATGGAGCTGGCCGAGTTCGGAGCGGGTGGAGCTGTGGTGGCGCGCTGCTGCGACCCGACCCCGGAGATTCGGAGGCTTACCGCAGGTCTGGCAGACAGGAACACCGGGAGCCCGCGGGTCCCTGCTGGGAGACCGCTTTTCGGGGTTTCCGCAACGGCGACTTCACCCGCTCGAGTTGCGGGGTTGAAGAGTACCTGGAGCGGGGCCTTACATCACCGCCCCGCGCAGCTTGGAATGGCTGCGGGACTTTACTAGCGCCCGCCGGGGGCTCCAACAACAAGACCCGGAGCGTGGCCTTGCATCACCCGGCGCGGCGTAAATGGCCGCGGGACAATTACCATCGCCCGCCGGGGGCTTTGACTTTGACTCTGACATCGGGAGGGGAATGGGAAGTGCAGGGGAGAGATAAGTCTTTGCCTTCCATCACAGCGAGGAGGAGATGCGCTGTGATGGATGTCTGTGTAAATTGTGTTGTGTCTTGGTTCTTTTTGTGTGTATGACTAGAAACAACATTTCGTTTGAACCTCATTGGGGTTCAAATGACAAATAAATTGTATTGTATTGTATTGTATTGTATGGGGAGAGATGGCCAGAGTATGGGGTTGAGAGGGAAAGATAGATCAGCCATGATTGAATGATGGAATAGACTTGATGGGCCGAATGGCTTAATTCTTTCTGTTCCTTATGGCCTTATGAAACATCACCTGTTACTTTTCTCCAGAGATGCTGCCTGTCCTGTTGAGTTACTCCAGCATTTTGTGTCTATAGAAACATAGAAAATAGGTGCAGGAATCGGCCTTTTGGCACTTCGAGCCAGCACCTCCATTCAATATGATCATAGCTGATCATCCAAAATCAGTTCCACACTCCCGCTTTCTCCCCATATCTCTTGATTCCCGCTTTCTCCCCATATCTCTTGATTCCGTTAGCTTTAAGAGCTACATCTAACTCTCTCTTACATACAGTATATCCAGTGAATCGGCCTCCACTGCCTTCTGAGGCAGAGATTCCCACAGATTCACAACAATTTTAGTGAAAAAGCTTTTCCTCATCTCAGTCCTAAATGGTCGACCCCTTATTCTTAAACTGTGACCCCTGGTTCTGGACTCCCCCAACATCGGGAACAATTTTTCCTGCATCTAGCCTGTCCCATCCCTTAAGAATTGCATATATGTCTATAAGATCCTCTATCTTCGGTGTAAACCAGCGTCTGCAGTTCCTCCCTACACGTGTAGCTGAACTCTCTGACCTTCTCAGGGCGAGCGGGTCATCCTTGTCAGACGGGTTGATCAGAACTGGTACGAAGGAAGGATCCCGGGAACAAATCGGCAAGGCATCTTCCCAACCACCTACGTGGACGTCCTCAAGAAAGTACAAGCTAAGAACACTGCAGAATACCCCAGCCCTTGTCTGCCTCTGACTTTTCCGAATGATAGGAGCCACAGCCTGGGATCTTCAAGGGTAAGGCCACCTTCACGTTATTGAGCAACTCCCGTTGTTATCTTTAAGCAATGATTCTAATTTTAAAAAGTTTGTTTGGAATTAAATGTATTGCCTTGCTGAAATCAGACGCAAGAACGTTCAAGTTCAAGTTCACATTATTTGTCACATGCACCAATTGAGACAGTGATATTTGAGTTACCATGCAGCCATGGTAATTCAAGCAGGGCACAATACACAATAGAATTTAACATGAACATCTACCACAGTGGAATCAACATTCTTCACTGTGATGGAGGGCAATAGCGTTCAGTCAGTCTTCCTCCTTTGTTCACCCGTGGTCGGGGCCATGAACCCTCGCCGCTATGGACGGCCCGATGTACAAGCTCTCTCGTCGGGATGATCGAAACTCCGACGTCGGGACAGATCAGAACACCATACGCTCCACGGCTTGGAGTCCCCGAATCAGCCACTTTCTTACCGGAGACCGCGGCTTCACGATGTTATAGGCCGCAGGCCGGCAGTCGGAGCACTTCTTCTGGCAATGGATCGCCCCGCTCCGCGATGTTAAAGTCCGTGCCGCGCCTGCGACTGAAGTTCTGGGTCAGTCTCTGAGAAAGGCCGCACCAATCCAGTAGTTGGGCCGCGAGGGGGGGGGCGGCGAAGATGCGACAAAGAGAAAATTAGCATCTCCTTCGAGGTAAGTGACTGAAAACGGTTTCATTAAGCAATAGACAATAGGTGCAGGAGTAGGCCATTTGGCCAGCACCACCATTCAATGTGAACATGGCTGATCATCCCCAATCAGTACCCCGTTCCTGCCTTCTCCCCATATCCCCTGACACCGCTATTTTTAAGAGCCCTATCTCACTCTCTCTTGAACGCATCCAGAGAACCCGCCTCTACCGCCCTCTGAGGCAGAGAATTCCACAGACTCACCACTCTCTGTGAGAAAAAGTGTTTCCTCGTCTCCGTTCTAAATGGCTTACTCCTTATTCTTAAATTGTGGCCCCTGGTTCTGGACTCCCCCAACATCGGGAGCATGTTTCCTGCCTCTAGCGTGTCCAAACCCTTAATAATCTTATATGTTTCAATGAGATGCCCTCTCATCCTTCTAAACTCCAGAGTGTACAAGCCCAGCCGCTCCATTCTCTCAGCATATGACAGCCCCGCCATCCCGGGAATTAACCTTGTAAACCTACGCTGCACTCCCTCAATAGCAAGAATGTCCTTCCTCAAATTAGGGGATCCCTATTTCTCCCTATTCCCCCCACCACCACCCCACACTAAAACATACATTTAGACAAACTAAAAAACAAAAAAAAAATCAAAAGTACGAACACGCTGCTGGCTAGGCTGCGTCACGCGGTGCCACCCGATGACGAGAGGAAATATAAGATCCAGAAACAATGGGTTGGAAAAAAATTGGAATCTTTTGAACCTTTCATCTAATTTTCATATTTTAATAGACAACGTTTCAGGTCAGGACCCTTCTTAAGAGGAAGTGTCTGCAAAGTCACCTATCCTGACCCGAAAAGTCACCATGTTCTCCAGAGATGTGTTGGAAGGAACTGCAGATGCTGGCTTACACCGAAGATAGGCACAAAATGCCGGAGTAACTCAGTGTGGACAGGCAGCATCTCTGGAGACAAGGAATGGGCGACGTTTCGGGTCGGGACCATTTTTCAGACTGAGAGTCGGGGAGAGGGGAACGAGAAATATAGAAAGTACTTAGAACAAATAAACGAAAGGTATGCAAAAAGCACTGATGATCAGGAATGCTACCTGACCCACTCTGTTACTCCAGCACTTTGTGTCTTTTTTCATGAACCAGCATCCGCAGTTCCTTGTGTTCACATTTCTTATGTGCAACCATCTATATCGTCACATGAAGAAACCTTGTCGATGCCTGAATTAGTGGTTGTTAACTGCACGAAGAGGTTGGACCGACTTGGATTATTTCATCAGTCTGAAGAAGGGTCTCGACCCGAAACGTCACCCATTCCTTCTCTCCAGAGGTCAGAGTTGCTGCCTGATCTGCTGAGTTACTCCAGCTTTTTGTGCCTATCGTGGATTATTTCCTATGGACTGCTGGAGGACCTGGTAAATGTATATCAAATTACGAGGCAAAGATAGAGTAGACTGCCAGGGTGGTCATGTCAAGGTCCGGAGGGCATAGCTATAAGTTGAGAAGGGCAAGGTTTAAAGGAAATGCCACAGAGATCACAGCATGGAAAAATCAAATGCTAGAGGACATAGCTGCAAGGTTAGAGGGAGCCAGACTACACTCACAGAACTAGATCCATTAAGTTCAAACTCCTGTTTCATCGCCAGCAGAGGTATTTTTTCAGGCTGGTATGGGGTGCAATCACCCTTAAAAAGTTAACAACGTTATGGCTTCATGGAAGGAAGCAGAGGGTGAAACGAACCTCCCTTCCATTGACTCCATTTACACCTCACGCTGCCTCGGCAAGGTCAGTAGCATAATCAAGGACGAGTCTTCTCTTCTCCCCTCTCCCATCGGGCAAAAGGTATTGGAGTGTGAAAACGCACACCTCCAGATTCAGGGACAGTTTCTTCCCAGCTGTTGTCAGGCAACTGTAACTGCAACCAGAGAGCAATGCTGAACTATTATCTACCTCATTGGTGACCCTCGGACTATCCTTGATCAGACTTTGTTGACATTATCTTACACTAAACGTTATTCCCTTATCGTGCATCTATACACTGTAAATATAATCATGTATTGTCTTTCCGCTGACTGGTTAGCACGCAACAAAAGCTTTTCACTGTACCTCGGTACACGTGACAATAAACTAAACTGAACTGATGGACTGAACTGAACGGACTGGAGGCCTGTGACCAGTGGTGTGCCTCAGGGGTTTGGTGCTGGGCCCATTACTGTTTGTCATCTACATCAATGATTTGGATGAGAGCATAGAGGGCAAGATTAGAAAGTCTGCAGATGATACAAAAGTGGGTGGCATTACAGATAGTGAAGGTGGTTGTCAAAAAATTGCAGCAGGATCTGGATCGATTGGCCAGGTGGGCGGGAGGAATGGTTGATGAAATTTAATACAGAGAAATGTGAGGTGTTGCATTTTGGCAAGTCCAACATGGGCAGTAACTACACTGTGAATGGCCGGGCTCTGGGGAGTGATGTAGAGCAGAGGGATATAGGAGAGCAGGTGCATGGTTCCTTGACGGTGACATCACGGGTGGTCCAAAAGGCTTTTAGCACATCGCCGGTCAGAGTATTGAGTATAGTAATCGGGAGATGAAGTTGCAGTCGTATAAAACTTTGATGAGGCCGTATTGTGTTCAGTTCTGGACACTATGCTATAGGAAAGATATTGTCAAGCTGGAAAGGGTTCAGAGAAGATTTACCAGGACTTGAGGGCCTGAGCTATAAGGGCCTGTCACAGTTGGCGATTTTTTGGGCGACCGTCGGCATCATTGGCTGACATGTCAGGTCACCGAAAATGTTCCAGCGTGATGACGTATCGACGCGCGGCGTCTCCTCAAGTGTCGCAACAATTTTTTGTGTCGCCGCTGTATTTTGAAATGTTCACAATCTTTCGGCGACCCTGATACGCCAATCAATGTGACGCTGGCAGTCGCCGAAAAAAATCGCCAAGTGGGACAGGCCGTGTAGGTAGAGGTCGAACAGGCTAGGACTCTATTCTAGGACAGTAGCCTAGCTTATAGAAGGTCCGTTCAGAAGCCTAATAACAGAGGGGAAGAAGCTGTTCCTGAGTCTGGTGGTGCGCGCTTTCAAGCTTCTGTACCTTCTTCCAGACGGGAGCGGGGAGAAGAAGGAATGACCGTGGTGGGACAAGTCAAGTTGTCAGACCTGTGTTTGATTTGAGAGTGTTTTGTGCATGACGTACTATCAGGGAAAGAAATGAATTGCCGCGATGTTTTCGCAGACAACTTGAGTTTATATTTTAGTACTTGGCCTTGAAAGCTTCTCTGTTATTTGTAGCATTATTCTCTGAACTTCTTTCTCTCCTCTAAGTTGTCTTCTTGTGGAAAGCTCACCGCGACATCCCCTAGGTTTGGACGTCATCGATCACCTTGTCCAAACGCACCCCAAGTGCAGGCTCCGACAGCTGAGACGATATCAATGACTGTCGGGCTGTCTCCTCTCGACTCCTCATCCCTCACGCCACCTCCTTCGCCTCAAACTCCGCCTGCCTATTCGGACGTCCTTGCTACTTTGGCGATCGCCTGCTCCGGTTCTGACCCAATCCCGTCCACAAGTACCACTCCCTACGGGAAATGGAGGGATGTCGTTCCGGTCACTTCGTCCAAGCATCGTCCCGGCTCGTCTGAAAGCCTTCATCCTCCCTCCTGCCCAACCCTGTTGACCGCTGCCTCCCAGTCTCCCGCGAGCTTGTCACATATTCTACCGCCTAGATACGACTGTGACAAAGTGCAGGTGACAGAAAACCCTCAGGACGCCGCTGAGATGTCCAACGCCAGTCTTTCACTCAATGGCAAAGGGATGGATGGTATGGAGGTTCCTCTGGTCATCACGGAATCGTCTGAAAGGTGTAGTCCAAAGAAACGTGTGCAATCCAAAGAGGACCAGCAAAAGGTACTCCATGGAGCTGTGCAGTCAAGCAACCAGGGAACTCGGGCTGAGCACGAAGGAATTAAGCCGACACCTTCCCACGGACCGAGTCCCAATGTAACCACGGAGCCTCTGGAACTCTTCATCGAGGAAGATGCGAGTGCAGTCCACATGACACTTGAGGCAAACGACCAGAAACCGGTTAGGTCTGATGGCGTGCAGAGAGCAACAGTTATTAACACCGAGGTACATGCAGAGTGCAGCAGTTCTTGAGAACGCAACTTGTTATGTTTTGCGCCTTCTAAAATTAGATAGTTAACGCACCTTTGAGCAAAGTACGTTTTAAACTCAGCGCATTCTTATTAACGTTGATTATACAAAAGATGGATTTTATATACGTTTGAACATTGGCTTTGGCTCACTCATAGCATGCGAGTGGCATGTGGACAAAAGGGAAGCAGATGCTGATACAGAGGCTGAATGAATGGGCTGCAGTTATAGTCAGTGCTCAGAAAATCATAATCTTTTTATCTTTCTACTGGACTCTATCTTGCACGAAACATAATTCCCTTTATCTTGTATCTGTACACTGTGGTCGGCTCGATTGTAATCATGTACTGTCTTTCCGCTGAGTGGTTAACCCGCAACAAAAGCTTTTCACTGTACCTCGGTACACGTGGCAATAAACTAAACTAACTAACTAACTAACTAACTCATAACACCTGCTATCAGTCACGATTGCATGGTTTTTATGCTCCCGTCCAATTGTAATGTGATCGGAAGTTGGCTGCTTGTATTGAGTACAGTACAACACAAAGCTGTTTTAGTCACTCCAAATGTAACTAACAAAAGTGCATTATGTCCAGCTTGCCACGATTTGTCCATTTTGGCACATTAGCCTTCATCAGTCAGAGTATTGAGCATAGAAGCTGGGAGGTCATGTTGCAGTTGTATAAGATGTTGGTGAGGCCACATTTAGAGTATCATGCTCAGCTCTGGGCACCGTGTTACAGGAAAGATGGTGTCAAGTTGGAAAGGGTGTGGAGAAGATTTATGAGGATGTTGCCAGGACTCGAGGGTCTGAGCTATAGGGAGAGGTTGAGCAGGCTGGGACTCTATTCCTTGGAGCGCTGGAGGATGAGGGGTGATCTTATTGAGGTGTATAAAATCATGAGAGGAGTAGATCGGGTGGATGCACAGAGTCTCTTGCCCAGAGTTGGGGAATCGAGGACCAGAGGACTTAGGTTTATGGTGAGGGGAGGACAGATACAATAGGAATCTGAGGGGTAACTTTTTCACACAAAGGGTGGTGGGCGTATGGTACGAGCTGCCGGAGGAGGTAGTTGAGGCAGAGGGACTATTGCAACGTTTAAGAAACATTTAGACAGGTACATGGATAGGACAGGTTTAGAGGGATATGGGCCAAACACAGGCAGGTGGGAATAGTATAGGAAGGAACTGGTTTATACCAAAGATAGACACAAAAAGCCGGAGTAACTCAGCAGGACAGGCAGCATCTCTGCAGAGAAAGAATGGATAACATTTCAGGTCGAAAGTTAGGCCATTTCAGAATGGACTATTCAGGCAAGTGGGACTAGTGTAGAAGGGGCATGTTGGCCGTTGTGGGCATGTTGGGGCAAAGGGCCTATTTGCACGCTGTGTTCTATTTATACACTCTTTCATCTTTTTTTTCTTTATGTGCACAGACTTTAACATCTGGAGCGGAGCCCCCTGTTGATTCTCCTCTCTCACAATTGCCCGCTGCATATACATGCCCACCGCTAAAGACCACCCTCTCTCTCGCCTCACCTCCACACCTTCCCCAACCGCCCACATTCTGTACCAGCCAGGAAACCAGCTCTCCAAAGCTGAAGGTAACTTGGACTGCATTCAAAGGCATCGGAGCAAAATGAGGGGGAGAGAGCGTTGTAAACATCAGATTGTCACGGTCACTCCCTCCGTACCACACGACACGGTGGCGCACCTCTATAAGATCACTCCTCATCCTCCTGCGCTCCAAGGAATAGTCCCAGCCTACGCAACCTCTCCCTGTAGCTCAGGCCCTCGAGTCCTGGCAACATGCTCGTAAATCTTCTCTGCACCCTTTCCAGCTTTACAACTCTGCCTCACAGCGCCAGCGACCCTCAGGTGCTGTCTGGGTTCATAAGTTCATAAGTGATAGGAGCAGAATGAGGCCATTTGGCCCATCAAGTCTACTCCGCCAATCAATCATAGCTGATCTACTTCTCCCTCTCAACCCCATTCTCCTGCCTTCTCCCCATAACCCCTGACACCCGTACTAATCAAGAATCTATCTATCTCCGTCTTGAAAATGTCCATTGACTTGGCCTCCACAGCCGTCTGTGGCAATGAAATCCACAGATTCACCACCCTCAGGAACTCCAGAAATTCCTCCTCATCTCTTTCCTAAAGGTTCTTCATTTTATTCTGAGGCTCTGACCTCTGGTCCTAGACTCTCCCACCAGTGGAAACATCCTGTCCACATCCCCTCTATCCACTCTTTTTCACTATTCTGTAAGTTTCAATGAAGTCCCGCCTCATCCTTGAGAACTCCAGCGAGTACAGGCCCAGTGTCATCAAACGCTCACAATATGTTAACCCAATCATTCCTGGGATCATTCTTGTAAACCTCCTCTGGACCCTCTTCAATGCCCTCTCCCCGTCCACCCACCCCACCCTACATCAGTCTGAAGAAGGGTTTCGGCCCAAAACGTTGTCCATTTCCTTCGCTCCATAGATGCTGCCTCACCCGCTGAGTTTCTCCAGCACTATTGTCTACCAATGCCAGCACATCCTTCCTCAGATATGGTGCCCAAAACTCTGTGTGGAGTTTGCAAGTTCTCCCTGTGACCGCCAGGGTTTCCTCCGGGTGCTTCCGGTTTCCTCCCACATCCCCCTTCAACGGTTTACTTTAGTTTAGTTCAGTTTAGAGATACAGTGCGGAAACAGGCTCTTCGGCCCATCGAGTCCACACCAACCCACGACCCCCACGCGCTAACACTATCCTACACAGTAGGGACAATGTACTATTGCACCAGCCATGCCACACTGCAAAGTCATAGGTTCATCGTAGGTTAATTACCTTCGGTAAGAATTGTAATTACAGATGCTCCCCGAATTACGATGCTTCGACTTACGATATTTCGACTTTACGATGATGCAAAGGCTGCTCAACAGCCACGGGCCGCACCTTGCTTCTGGTCATGTCATCGCATTGCATTACATGCGTTTTCGACTTGCGATATTTTCGATTTACGATGGGTTTATCGGAACGTAACCCCATCGTAGGTCGAGGAGCAGCTGTATCCCTAGTGTGTGTAGGATAGTGTTAGTGTGCGGAGATCGCTGGTCAGCGAGGCCTTGGTGGGCCGAAGGGCCTGTTTCCGCGCTGTATCTCGAAACTAAACTACAGTAAACTAAACAGTTAACCTAAAAACCTGCACGTTGTGGGAAGGAAACCGGAGCACCAGGAGAAAACCCACGCAGGTCACAGGGTGAACGTACAAACTCCATACAGACAGCACCCATAGTCAGGATGGAGCCCGGGTCTCTGGCGCCGTGAGGCAGTGACTCTACCGCTGCGCCACCGTGCCGCCCTAACGGT
Organism: Amblyraja radiata; assembly: GCF_010909765.2. NCBI lineage: Eukaryota > Metazoa > Chordata > Chondrichthyes > Rajiformes > Rajidae > Amblyraja > Amblyraja radiata. Next base: position 108,906,498 of record NC_045958.1, on the reverse strand, counting down.
CTGCGCTATTGTTAAACGTGGCTTTGGCTAGTCTGACGACACACTTGTGGCTCTTGCAGACTGCACAGAGGCCTGAGGGAGCTCTCGTTGGTAAACCTCCTCGTAGCCCCCTGATGTCCAAGCGAAGCTGTGACCCGTCGCTCAGGAGTAGCTTTGCGCCATCTCGTAGGGTAGGGGAGTCGACGAATGCCCACTGCGAGCGGCTTGCTTGCTTACTGTTTGCTTGGATGATGTTTGTGTGATCATATTAACAATCCCGCCTCCTATCAAATTTCCCAAGCATTCTTCGGCTTTCCAGCATGTGTTTGTATTAGACTGTACTTTTGACTTTCGAGATGCAGCGCAGGAACAGGCCCTTCGGCCCACCAAGACTGTGCCGACCGGCGGCCATTCCATACACTTGCACCATCCCACGCACTAGGGACAATTTACAATCACCTGCAAACCTAAAATAGGGCAGGTTTCGAGGGATGTGGGTCAACATCAAGCAGGTGGGACTAGTGAAAACCTCTAAACCTGTCCTATCCATGTACCTGTCTAAATATTTCTGAAACATTGCAATAGTCCCTGCCTCAACTACCTCCTCTGGCAGCTCAGTCCACACACCTACAACACTTTGTGTAATTAAAAAGTCACCCCTCCAGTTCCTATTAAATCTTCACCCCTCCTCACTTTAAACCGACATCCTCTGGTTCTCGATTCCCCCACTCCGGGCAAGAGACGCTGTGCGTTTAAATGCTTTTGGCTTTGTGTTGGATGGTAGAGTTGTATCTTGTGGCTCAGATCCATTTGTCTACCTGACTGTGGCCGAGCAAGGGCACTAGAGCACTCTACCCTTTCCCCCAACTCTGGCAATGTTCATAAGTGATAGGAGCAGAGTTAGGCCATTCGGCCCATCAATTCTACTCCGCCATTCAATCATGGCTGATCTACCTCTAGATCAGGTCGGGGTGAGTTCCCCCCGCCACGGGTTCTATGTAATCCCATGCTACCTGCTCCATGGTCAGATAGTCGGCGACTAAACGATCTCCCCCACCTGGTTTGCTGGGTGAGGAGGGGGCTGTGGACCCCCAGCAGGACCAAAAACAAGACCTGTCAAAGGGCGGATGAGCTTCTAGCGAGCCAACACTTCAGTAGAAATTGCGATCACTGTCGTACACGGCATTGTAAGGCACCGTGCCCATTGATGTTTTCAACGATGATGATGATCTATCTCTCCCTCCCTCCTAACCCCATTCTCCTGCCTTCTCCCCAGGTCCCCTGACACTCGTACTAATCAAGAATCTATCTATCTCTGCCTTAAATGTATCCATTCAATTTGGCCTCCTCAGCATTCAGCAATGGAGTCCATTTGAATGGAAAAGCTATGTGCCATCAATGCCACTCCTTGCCAAGTGACTAGACTCCTCGCATGGCCTATTGCTTCTCTTTTCACAAGTCATATTGCTACCTGGGAAGAAATAAACTGGAGACAGGCAGAACTAGCTGGAGTAACTCAGCGTGTCAGGCAGCATCTCTGGAGAAAAGGAATAGGTGACATTTCGGGCCGATACCCATGACCCACTACATTACGCCAACTTTCTGTGTCAAGAAGGGCCTCAACCCGAAACGTCACCTGTTCCTTTTTTCCAGAGATGCCGCCTGACCTGCTGAGTTACTTTTTTGTGTTTATCGTCGGTTTAAACCAGAATCTGCAATTCATAAATTCATAAGTTCATAAGTTCCAGGAGCAGAATTAGGCCATTTGGCCCATCAAGTCCACTCCACCATTCAATCATGGCTGATCTATCTCCCCCTCTCAACCCCATTCTCCTGCCTTCGTCCCATAACTCCTGACACCCGTACTAATCGATAGTAATCAAGTTACTTCCTCCACAAGAAATAAACTGGCCAACTTGTGTTAATTTTTTTTGTTGTTTTAGTTTAGTTTATTGTCACATATATCGAGGTACAGTGAAAAGCTTTTTTTGTTGTGTGATCTCCAGTCAGCTGAAAGACTATGTATGATTACAGTGTGAAAAAAGGGAAATTTCTAACAGTACTCCCGTGACGCAGGAAAGTTATGTTAAACAGATCAATACCGGGGATAAGTTCTGATCACCGTGTTCTTAAAATGTGATATGGTGACATTGAGAAAAATGCAGAAATGCTGTGCTGGAACTGAGAACATGAACTAAGTCAGGGAACAGTGACAAGCGGATAGTGAAAGGCTTGGATAGAGTGGATGTGGAGAGGATGCTTCCACTCGTGGGAGAGCCTCGGACCAAGGACCATAGCCTCAGAATTAAAGGGCGTTCCTTTTGGAAGGAGATGAGGAGGAGTTTCTTTAGTCAGAGGGTGGTGAATGTGTGAAATTCAGAATTCATTGCCACAGATGGCTGTGGAGGCCGAGTGAATGGTCATTTTTAAGGTGGGGATTGATAGATTCTTCGGGGGCCAGGGGTTATGGTGAGAAGCCAGGAGAATGGATGATCAGCCATGATCACATTGAATGGCTCAAAGGACCGAATGGCCTACGCCTACACCTATTGTCTATAATGGGATTGAGAGGAAAAGATAGATCAGCCATGGTTGAATGGTGCAGTAGACTCGATGGGCCAATTGTCCCAATTCCTCTCCTACAACTTATGAACTTATGAGACATGGGGCTCTAGTCAGTTTAGTGTTTATTGTCACATGTACCGAGGTACAATGAAAAGCTTTTTTGTTGAGCGCTATCCAGTCAGCGGAAAGACTACACATGATTACAATCGGGCCGTCCACGGTGTACAGATACATGATAAAGGGAATGACGTATAGTGCAGGATAAAGTCCAGAAAAGATCCGATTAAAGATAGTCCAAGGGGCTCCAATGAGGTTGACAGAAGCTCAGCGCTGCTCTCTGGTTGTGGTAGGATGGTTCAGTTGCCTGATGACAGCTGGGAAGAAACTGTCCCTGAATCTGGAGGTGTGCGTTTTCACACTCCTGTACCTCTGATATGAAGCTGTATGATTCCATAAAACATAATGTGTTTATGTCATAGTTCAACGGTAATCTATTGTCACATGTACCCAGACACAGCTAAATTCAGTAAAATCATACTACGCATAAGCATAATCATAATTAGGTACAAAATGCCACGATTGTAGTGTATGAATAGTAGACTTTGCCGAGGCAGTAAACAAAGAGTCGCCATGTTTCTGGCGCCAGATTGTGGCTTCCAAGTTTCAAGTGTAGAGTCTTATCTTGGCCTTAAAGGCCGGTTGTCCTGGCGACGGCACAGGCTCAGTGTTACAGAGGTCGGCCAGGCCTGACAATGCTGTCAGTGTCCTCCAGCACTGCTTTAGGTTAAATCAGTAAGATTAACGATACTACGATAACGGCGGCACGGTGGCGCTAGGGTAGAATTGCTGCCTTAGGGGCCTGTCCCACTAAGGCGATTTTTTCAGGCGACTACAGGCGACTGCCGAAAAATTTTCAGCATGTCGAAAAATTGGGCTGTCGTAGGTTGTCGTAGGTGTCATAGGTTGTCGCCAGGTGACGTAGGTTGTCGCCGGTGCTGACCGGTGAATTCCATTGTCCTGGTCGCTGGCAGTCGCCTAATGAATCGCCTAAGTGGGACATAGAAACATAGAAACATAGAAATTAGGTGCAGGAGTAGGCCATTCGGCCCTTCGAGCCTGCACCGCCATTCAATATGATCATGGCTGATCATTTCCAGGCCCATTACAACGCCAGAGACCCGAGTACTGTCAGTACGGAGTTTGTACATTCTGTACAGAGTTTGAATTCTATCAACTTAAATGATGGGCATGGTACTTTATGCTCACGTACCTGGGTGCAGCGGAATTCTTTGTTTATGCACACAAAATACACAAAAGAGTCGCCACAAAGGCGTGACAAAGTTACAAAGAGTACTCATCCTTTCTTCGTTCCTTCCCCCCTCCCCCTTTTCTCCCCCCTCCCCCACGCCGGGTCCCCCTTTGCAGTGCGGCCCGTCCACTCCAGCCCGACCTCCAGGCTTCGACCTAGGCCCAACACATGTAAATTTCCATTTGAGTGCGTGTGCCAAATGATCTGGGCCTGCGGGTTGGCTCGGCAGTTCTGCGTTGGCCGTGATGTTGAGCATGTGTGACGCATGAGGTGATGTGTTCTGATGATCTGGGCTTCTTGCCCGCCTTATGGAGCTGTAATCTCCGTCATGCTTGGCTTTCGTGAGTAGTGTGGCTTTTGTTTCCGCTCAAGAGTGGGACACATGACAAGAAGTTAATTGAATCTTTTTCTTTGTCCAACAGCCTCAACAACCATCCCTTGCTCACCCCGAGGCACACATTGGAGAACCGTGAGTATCTGATAGTTCAGTTTAGTTCAGAGATACAGCGCGGAAACAGGCCCTTCGGCCCACCGAGTCCGCGCCGACCAGCGATCCCCGCACACTAACAACATCCTGCACACACTGGGGACAATTTACAATTTACAGAAACCAATGAACCTACAAACCTGTACGTCTTTGGAGTGTGGGAGGAAACCGGAGCACCTGGAATAAACCCATGCGGCAAACAGGGAGAACGGCCAAACTTCGTACAGACAGCACCCATAGTCAGGATCAAACCCGGGTCTCTGGCGCAGTGAGGCAGGAACTCTACTGCTGTGTTTACACCGAAGATAGACACAAAATGCTGGAGTAACTCAGCGGGACAGGCAGCAACTCGGGAGAGAAGGAATGGGTGACGTTTCTGGTCGAGACCCTTCTTCAGACAGAGAGTCAGGGGAGAGGGAAACGAGAGATATAGTCGGTGATATAGAGAGGTGTAGAACAAATGAATGAAAGATATGCATAAAAGTAACGATGATAATGGAAATAGGCCATTGTTAGCCATGGGCTGGGTGAAAACGAGTTACAATGAGACTCAACAAGACGACTTTGAAACTAGTACAACGATTTGGGTGTGGGAGGGACAGAGAGAGAGGGGATGATTTTTTTAGTTTAGAGATCCAGCGCGGAAACAGGTCCGTGCCAACCAGCGATCCCCCCCACACTAACACGCTCCTACACACACTTTTTTACATTTTTTGTACAATTTTTACATTTACCAAGCAAATTAACCTACAAAACCCCGTACCTCTTTGGTGTGTGGGAGGAAACTGAAGATCTCGGGGAAAACCCACGCAGGTCCCGGGGAGAACGTACAAACTCCGTACAGACAGCACCCGTCGTCGGGATCGAACCCTGGTCTCCGGCGCCGCATTCGCTGTAAGGCAGCAACTCTACCGCTGCGCCACCGTGCCGCTGTTACCTGAAGTTAGAGTCAATGTTCATACCGCTGGGGTGTAAGCTGCCCAAGCAAAATATGAGGTGCTGTTCCTCCAATTTGCGCTGTGGCCTCACTCTGACAATGGAGGATGGCCCGGGACAGAAAGGGCGGTTTTAATGTTGACGTGAACTATTTTATGGAATAGGAGTAGAATTAGGCTGTTCGGCCCATCAAGTCTACACTGCCATTCAATCGCGGCTGATCTATCTCTCCCTCCTAACCCCATTCTCCTGCCTTCTCCCCATAACCCCTGGCACCTGCACTAATCAGACACTGTGACAAATATGAGCTAACTAAACGTAACCTTTTTCTTCACAGCTACCAAGCAATGTACAGCTACAACCCTCGGAACGAAGATGAACTGGAACTTAAAGAAGGAGACATTGTTGACGTGATGGAAAAGTGTGACGATGGATGGTTTGTTGGTACGTGCAACTTATTGTCTCTTTCACAATATAAGACTGTGAGTCATAGAGAGCAGAATTAGGCCATTCGGCCCATCACGTCTACCCCACCATTCAATCATGGCTGACCTATCTCTCCCTCTCAACCCCATTCTCCTGCCTGCTCGCCATAACCCCTGACACCCGCACTAATCAAGAATCTGACAATAGATAGACACAAAATGCTGGAGTCACTCAGCAGGACAGGCAGCATCTCTGGAGAGAAGGAATGGGTGACGTTTCAGCTCGAGACCCTTCTTCAGACTTGAAACGTCACCCGTACCCTCTCGACCTGAAATGTCACCTATAACTTTTCTCCAGAGATGCTGTCTGTCTGACCCGTTGAGTTACCAGCTTTTTGTGTCAATCTTCCGTTTAAACCAACATCTGTAGTTCGCTCCTACACAAGAATCTATCAATCCATTGACGCGACCTCCACAATTGTCTGTGGCAATGAATTCCACAGATTCTCCACACTCTGGCAAAAGATATTCTTCCTCATCTCCATTCCAATGGTACGTCCTTTTATTCTCAGGCTGCGCCCTCTGGTCCTAGACTCTCCCACGAGTGGAAACATTCACTCAATTTTGACCTTTCATTATTCGATAGGCTTCAATGAGATGCCCCATCATCCTTCTAAACTCCAGTGAGTACAGGCCCAAAGCCTTTCAATGCTCCTCATAAATCAACCCATTTCACGTACAGAGGAGCCCACAGAATAGCGCGAATATATCATTCAGAAATCCATACCATATAGTCACAGCATGGAAACAGGCCCTTTTGCCCAAATTACCCACGCCGACCAAGATGCCCCATATACACTAGTCCCACATGCCCGTGTTTAGCCCGTATCCCTCTAAACCTTATCACTATAATAGTTCACATTTCAGCAATGTCGTAGAATCACACAGCACGAAATACAGGCTCGACTTGTCCATGCCAACCAAGATGTTCCATTGAAGCTGGTCCCATTTGACCCTGCTTGGCCCATATGGGCCTACACCTTTCCTGTCCATGTAATTTAAATGCTGTTATACTACCTGCCTCAACTACCTCTGGCAGCTCGTTCCATGTGCCCATCATCCGTGTAAAAGATTGCCCCTCAGGTTCCTATTACATCTTTCCCCTCTCAACGCAACGTTTAAGAAACAATTAGACAGGTACATCGATGGCCATAAGGTCATAAGTGATAGGAGTAGAATTAGGCCATTTGGCCCATCAAGTTTACTCCGTCATTCAATCATGGCTGATCTATCTCTCCCTCCTAACCCCATTCTCCTGCCTTCTCCCCATAACCTCCGACACCCGCACTAATCACGAATCAATCTATTTCTGCCTTAAAAATATCCACTGACGGCCTCCACTGCCTTCTGTGGCAAAGAATGCCACAGATTCACCACCCTCTGACTAAAGAAATGTTTCCTCATCTCCTTCCTAAAAGAACGTCCTTTAATTCTGAGGCTGTGACCTCTGGTCCTAGACTCTCCCACTAGTGGAAACATCCTCTCCACATCCACTCTATCCAAGCCTTTCACTATTCTGTATGTTTCAATGAGGTCCCCCATCATTCTTCTAAACTCCAGTGAGTACAGGCCCAGTGCCGTCAAATGCTCATCATAGGTTAACCTACTCATTCCTGAGATCATTCTTGTAAACCTCCTCTGGACCCTCTCCAGAGCCAGCACATCCTTCCTCAGATATGGTGCCCAAAATTGCTCACAATATTCCAAATGCGGCCTGACCAGCGCCTCATAGAGCCTCAGCATTACATCCCTGTTTTTGTATACAAGCCCTCTTGAAATAAATGCTAGCAGTGAGTTTGCCTTCTTTGGGACAGGTTTAGAGGGATATGGGCCAAACGCAGGCAGGTGGGACAAGTGTAGACGGGACATGTTGGTTGGTGTGGGCATGTTGGGCTGAAGGGCCTGTCTCCACGCTGTAAGACTCTAAGGGTCCCAAACCCTAAACATCACCTATGCTGCCTGACCCGTTGAGTTATTCCAACATTTTGTGTCTTTTCTTGTAAAACAGCATCTGTGTCTCCAAATTACGGTGTACTTGTCCATAATCCTGAAGGATCTTCCATACAAATTATTAACAGTGGAAGGCCTGAAACTCTCTTGTGGCCTCCAATAATGCACCCTCATTGAACATGTACAGCCCCTGACAGACATGAAGAGTGCAGGAAGGAACTGCAGATGTTGATTTAAACTGAAGACAGACACAAGAGGCCGGAGTCAGACAGCATCTCTGGTGACGTTTCGGGTTTAGGCCCTTCTTCAGCCTGGGAGCGAGAGAGATAGACGGTGATAAAGAGGGATATAGAACAAATGAATGAAAGATATGCAAAAAAGTAACAATGAGAAAGGAAACAGGCCATTAGCTGCAGGCCAGGTGAAAACGTGTCACAGACAATGAGACTCACAAGGACGACATTCAAACGAGTACAATGACTAGAGTGGGGGATGGACGGAGAGAGAGGGGATGCAAGGGTTGCGTGAAGTTAGAGACGTCTCTGGCGCTGCATTCGCTGTGAGGCAGCAACTCTACCTCTGCGCCACCATGCCGCTGTTACCTGAAGTTAGAGTCAATGTTCATACCACTGCCCAAGCGAAATATGAGGTGCTGTTCCTCCAATTTGCACTGGGCCTCACTCTGACAATGGAGGAGGGCCCAGGACAGAAAGGTCAGCGTGGGAATGGGATGGGGAGTCTGTGAGAAAAAGTGTTTCCTCGTCTCCGTTCTAAATGGCTTACCCCTTATCCCTAAACTGTGGCACCTGGTTCTGGATTAGCTCAGGATACTTCCAGTTTCCAGCCCCACAAAGTGGACGCTTCTGCTACGGGGCCAATGAGGTAGATGGTAGTTCAGGACTGCTCTCTAGTTGGCAATAGGATGGTTACGTCTTTATCACAGAGAGAGTTGTGAGTCTGTGGAATTCTCTGCCTCTGAGGGCAGTGGAGGCCGGTTCTCTGGATACTTTCAAGAGAGAGCTAGATAGGGCTCTTGAAGATAGCGGAGTAAGGGGATATGGGGAGAAGGCAGGAACGGGGCACTGATTGTGGATGATCAGCCATTGAATGGCGGGGCTGGATCGAAGGGCCGAATGGCCTACTGCTGTACCTATTGTCTATTGTCTATAGTTGCCTGGTTTAGTGCACTTAATCCCCAAGTCCCCTAGTTTAGTGAACAAAACTAAGGCTCAAAGATTCTTCATCTAGGAGAGTGGAAACAAAAGTTAATTTTAAGTTGCAGTGAAGCTGGAGGAAGGACAGATAAGACAAAGGGAATATCTCAGATTGGACGAGGCCAGAGTAAAACAAAACTTGTCCTGTCTGAGATATTCCCATTGTCCAATCCATCTTTTCTCCACTTTCCCCGCAACTTAAAAGTACCGTGCTTTCCTTCTTTCCAGTTCTCACGAAGGGACTTTGATCTGAAACGTTGTCACCGTTCTCTTTCCATAGATGATCCCTGAGTCGTTGAGAATCGGCAAAGTCCTGTAGAGATTGGAACATTATTATTACCAGCCGCGTGTAATGAATTAATTCTTGATGACCAGTCAAGAGATTTGATGTTTCGTTTAGTTTGGTTTAGATTGCATTTAGTTTAGATACAGCGCGGAAACAGGCCATTCAGCCTAACGAGTCTGCGCCGACCAGTGATCCCCGCACACGAACACACTATCTGTCCTAAGCGCACTGGCGACAATTTGCACCAATTTTACCAAGCCAATGAACTTACAAACCTGTAGATTTTTGGAGCGTGGGAAGAAACCGGAGCTCCCGGAGAAAACGCACCCAGGTCATAGGGAGAACATACAAACTACGTACAGACAGCACCCGTAGTCAGGATCGAACCTGGGTGTTTGCCGCTGTGAGGCAGCAACTCTACCGCTGCACCACCGTGCCACCCAAGGACTAGGACTATGTATCTCATCAGAAGTTTTCTATTGAGCCATTTGGCCAGAGCATTGCATCAGTATTCTTGATATCTATTTTCTAAATGTTTTGATTCATGTCAGCTATAGTGTCATAGAGTCAAACAGGCCCTTCAGCCCAACTTGCCCAAACCGGCCAACATGTCCCAGCTACACTAGTTCCATCTGCCCGCGTTTTGGCCCATATCCCTCCAAACCTGCCCTATCCATGTACCTATCTGTTTCTTAAACGTTGGGATAGTCCCTGCCTCAACTACCTCCTCCACCAGCTCACTCCATACACCCACCACCCTTTGTGTGGAAAAGGTTACCCATCAGATTCCTATTGAATCTTTACCCTTAAACCTATGTCCTCTGGTCCTCAATTCACCTACTCTGGGCATCTACCCGATCTATTCCTCTCATGATTTTATACACCTCTATAAGATCACTCCTCATCCTCCTGCACGCCAAGGAATAATAATAATAATAATAAATTTTATTTAATGGGCGCCTTTCATACATCTCAAGGACACCTTACATAGTAATCGGAATAAAAACATATAATCGGAATAAAACAAGTAATTAAAGACATCACAGTGACACAAATTAAAAACAGAATTCAATCCAAAAACAGAAAATCAAAAACAGTGTGAAAAGAGAGCAGCGGCAGCCAAAGTGCGCCAGCGTCCACTCTCTCTTCACGGCAGCCATCTTGGACACAGACCTACAGGACTACAATTAGACAAAAAAATCATCCCCCCACAGTGGATAGCACTGTGGAGGAAGGCACAATGTCCAGTCCCCACCCCATGATCACCCCAAAGTCAGGCCTATTGAGGCCACCGCAATTGCCTGTACGGAGGCCCGATGTCCCTGGCCGTTCTCACCGGGTGGTCTTGCCCCGGCGTCGGGAGAGTCCTTTCGGCGGCTGGGCCACTTGGAACGGCCGCTTCCTGATTGGAGCCGGCGGCTGCCGAAGCCGACAAGGCCGCGCCGGTTTGGCGCTTCCAGGCTCCAGATGAAAAAGTCGGCGCCCGCTCTCCGCACTGCCGCCTTGCCGCCTCTACGCACGCAGTCTCTCCGCACGCCGCCTCTCCGCTCCGCAAACCCGCAGCCCGGAGATGTTGCTCACGGCGGTCCAGCTCGCCAGAGCTCCAGCGCGGCGACCCAGGCAAGGCATCGCCCGCTCTGCTCCGCTCCGCTCCGCTCCAGCGCTCCAATGCTGTGCCGCCACCCAGGCCGAGGTGCTGGGTGGTTCCCGCCAAGAAACGGCGCTCCAAGCCCGCTGGTAGGCCACGAGGACGGGTCGACGGGCAGCCCGGAAAAAAGGCTGCCACACCGACCAGGTAGGGACCTATAAATAAAGTAACACCTACCCCCCCACATTAAAAGACCATATCCCCTACAAACAAAAAAACAGGACTCACTAAAAACTATTAAAAAAAACGAATTTAAGACGGACGGCTGCTGGCTAGCAGCCGTTCACCAAGATAGCTCCTCCTCCCGGAATAGAGTCCCAGCCTGCTTAACCTCTCCCTACAGCTCAGACCCTCTAGTCCTGGCAACATCCAAAGTAAATCTTCTCTGTACCCTTTCCAACTTGCCAACATTTTTCCTGTAACATGGTGCCCAGAAATGAACACAATACTCTAAATGCAGCCTCATCAACATCTTATATAACTGCAAGGTAGACACTAAATGCTGGAGTAACTCAGCGGAACAGGCAGCATCTCTGGAGGGAAGGAATGGGTGACGTTTCGGGTCAAGACCCTTCTTCAGACTGATGTCAGGGGAGTGGGCGGGACAAAGATAGAATGTAGTCGGAGACAGTAAAACTGGTGGGAAAGCAAGGGCTATTTGAAGTTGGAGAAGTCCATTTTCATACCGCTGGGGTGTAAGCTACCCAAGAAAAATATGAGGTGCTGTTCCTCCAATTTGCGCTGGGCCTCACTCTGACAATGGAGGAGACGCAGGACAGAAATGTCAGATTTGGGAATGGGAAGGGGAGTTGAAGTGCTGAGCAACTGTGAGATCAGGTAGGTTAAGGCGGACTGAGCGGAGGTGTTCAGCGAAATGATCGCCGGGCCTGCGCTTGGGTCTCGCCGATGTACAGTGACATCAAATGCTGGAGTAACTCAGCGGGCAGGCATAATCTCTGGAGATAGAACTGCAATATGACCTCCCAACTTTTATATTCAATACTCTGACTGATGAATGCCAAAGTGTCAAAAGTCTTTTTGACCACCCTATCTACCTGAAACTCCACCTTCAATGTTCTATCCATTCAGTCATCTCTCCTTGGATCCTATGCAATCTAATCTTCCAGAGCAGCCTACCATGCATAACCTTGTCAAATGCGTTACTGAAGTCCATGTATACAACATCCACAGCTCTGCCCTTTAATAAACTTCAATAAACTCAATCAGATTTGTGAGTCACGACCTTCCACGTACAAAACCATGCTGACCAGCCCTAATCAGCCCTTGTCCATCTAAATGCCTGTATAACCTATCCCTCAGAATAATCTCTAGTAACTTTCCAACTACAGATGTTAAGCTCACTGTTAAGTTCCCAGCATTTTCCCTGCAGCCCTTCTTGAAAAGAGGTACAACATTTGCCACCCTCCAATCTTCCAGCACCTCTCCTGTATTTACGGACGACTCATAAATTTCAACCAGGGCTCCCACAATTTCCTCTCTGGTTTCCACTATGTCCTCTGATATATCTGATCAGGCCCAGGAGGTTTGTTTACCTTCAAACGCGACAGTACCTTCAGTACTTCCTCAACGGTAACACTGACTGCTCTCAAGGCACTTCCATTGATTGCCCCAATTTCCTCCGTCCTACTGTCTTTCTCCTCGGTAAATACAGAGGAGAAATACTCATTGAGGACCTTGCCCATCTCCTGTGGCTCCACACAGAGGTGACCGCTTTGATTCCTGAGAGGTCCCAATCTCTAGTTACCCTTTTTCCCCTTATGTATTTATAAAATCTCTTGAGATAGTCCAGAGCTATCTCCTGGCCCCTTTTTGCCCTTCTGAATTTGTCCTTTTTTTACTTTGCTCCTTACTTCCCGAAACTCCTCCGGGGATACACTTGATTCCAGCTGCCTTTCCCTGTCCCATGCATCCTTCTTATTCTTGATCAATTTCCCTCATCAGCCAAGCTTCCTTACGTTTGCCTGCTTTTCCCTTTACTCTTAACGGGGATGTACACATCCTAAGCTTTCTTCAGTACATTTTAAAAAACATCCCACTTGGCCGATGTTCCTTTCCCCTCAAATAACCTGCTCCAGTCAACTTGAGCGAGACCTTCTCTCATACCCTCAAAGTTGGCCTTACCCCAGTTGAGCATTTTAACACGTGGACCCTCTCCGTCCCGATCCATAACTATCTTAAACCTAATCGAACTGTGGTCACTGGTTCCCAAAAGGCTCCTCCACACACACTTTATTAACTTGCCCTTCCCAATTTCCCAATACTAGACCCAGCGTTGCCCTCTCATGTGTGGGGGCCTCCACACACTGCTTGAGAAAACTCTCCTGAACACCTTTAAGAAATTGTACCCCATCTGAACCCTTCACGCTATGATTTTCCCAGTCAATATTGGGAAAGTTAAAATCCCCTACAACAACAACCTTATTTGTCCTGCAGCTGTCTGCAATAGACAATAGACAATAGGTGCAGGAGTAGGCCATTTGGCCCTTCGAGCCAGCACCGCCATTCATTGTGATCATGGTTGATCATCCACAATCAGTATCCCGTTCCTGCCTTTTCCCCTTATCCCTTGACTCCGTTATCTTTAAGAGCTCTATCTAAAGGGCCTGTCCCACTTGGCAATTATTTTCGGCGACTGCCGGCATCATTGACTGACGCATCAGGTCACCGAAAAAGTCGCGGCTTGATGACGTATCGGCGCGCGGTGTTTCCTCAAGCGTCGCAACATTTTTTTTGTCGCCGCTGGATTTTGAAATGTTCAAAATCTTTCGGCGACCCTGATATGTCAGTCAATGAACTCTCGAACTCTAACAGGCCCTTAACTCTCTCTTGAAAGCATCCAGAGAATTGTCCTCCATGCCACTGGAGGCTGAGAATTCTACAATCACATTTGTTCTTCTAATTCCCGTTGACTATTTGGGGGTCTGTAGTACACCCCCAACAAGGTGATCATCCCTTATAGTTTCAGCTCTGCATTACTTTATCCTGGAGACCTGTGTGCACTGTGATTTAGATTGAAGCTGCCAAAAATATGTTTGCTTGATCGATGAAGGATCCATTTGTATAAAATATCACATTTGGATTATAACACACAGTAAAGTGTAATAACACTATTACCAACCAGGAAAGTATAACTTGATTACTGACTACACTTGCAGTTGGAAGGGGGTGATAAACTGAGTAGTGAATATTGAAATGCTTTGAGAAATTATCCAATCGGTAACAAATCCATTAAGTATTAGATTTAGATTTTAGCTTCAGATTTAGAGATACAGCATGGAAAGTCCCATCAGCCCACTGAGTCCACGCTGGCCATTAATCACCCGTTCCCACTAGGTCTACGTTATCCCACTTTCGCATCCAATCCTTGCACACCAGGGGGAATTTACGGAAAGCCAATTAATCCACAAACCCGCACGTCTTTGGAGTGTGGGTGGAACCCGGAGCACCCGGAGAAAGCTCACGCGGTCACAGGGAGAAGGTGCAAACTCCGTACAGACAGCAGCCCGAGGTCAGGATCCCCCGGCGCGGTGAGGCAGCAGCCCTACACGGTTGCCGCCCTGACTGAGCTATCCTTGCCTTGAGTTGACACTGAGAGGGGAAAGCACTTAAATAAATCAACACTAGTCCCTCGCCTCCAGAGCCGCTGCCCTCAAACGCTTCACAACCTCTACCCTCTCGCCAAAAAAAATTTAAACGTCACGAACGAACACAGGCAAACGGAGCTCAAAAGGAGATGTCGAGAGCCACAGTTGTCCAAGGTTGAGGTCTTACTGTTGTCAAACATTTTGCCACATCTCAAGAGACTTTCCTAGGAACGTCCATCGACATGGACACCAACTCCAGGAGGAGGAGGAGGAGGAGGATGGGACGTGCGTCCGGAGAGTCATTGCGCCATTAAGCAACGAGTAGGCCTGAATCTCCGAGCGTTTGGTCCGACTGCACGCAAGGATTGGGAAAAAAAGCATCAACGGGCACGATTGACCTGCGGGGGAGAGAAGGCAGAGAGGCTGGAATTGGACGATGAATGGAACGTGAATGGAATTGGACGTGAATGGAAAGGACGAACGGACTGCAAAAAAAACCCAAAAAACAAAACAAAAAAAACTTTGATTGCACCTCAAACCAAAACATCATCTTCCTCGGAGTCACATGCGCCCGGTAAGTGGACCTTGCCGCCTCTCCTTCCATGCAGTTCCCCACGAAAGTAAAACATAATGGATGATGAGTTTAACATGTGCAGAATGCTGAGTGTGTTGTAACCTCCCCCAACGATGCATGAACCTGTACCGTGAGCGATCTTTTTTTTTTTTGTCGCGTTTGTTTGCGCACTTTGCCTGTTTCTGTAAGTCTCTTCCCCCAAACGGCGCCTGTCTGTCTGACTGACTTGCCTGCCTGCCGTTTTCCCAGCAAAGTATACCAGTAATAAAGGAGTCGTGTCTTGTCCTTATTTTGTCTTCCCAGATTGTCAGTTGCCTCCACTTGTGGAATCATCCGTGGAAAAGGGCACGGAACAGCCCCCGGGTCCCCAGGAAGGTTGTCTCGCCTCCCCCGTGCCCAGTGGAGCCAGTCCATTGATGGACGGGAGCGCGATGGATCCTCTGGTCAAGCCCACTCCAGCCCGGTCACCTGCCTCTGTGTCCTCTGAGGGGATGAGTTGGACGTATCTCAAACCTCTGGGCGGCACGGAGCCCGAGAGCGAAGCGATAAGTTTACCGGGCGTGGAAGAAATCACTCTGGCATCACCGGCATCGTCTCCCAACCTCATTCCGGGCAAGACCCCTTCTTCTCCAGCTCTCCCTGTAATCCCGATTCAATGTGCGCCTCCCTTAGGACCAGAGCGCGTCGACGGGTGCTTGCCGCCGTCCCATGATTTCCAGGAGGAGTCTGGAGGGCCGGGGAAGATGGACGCTGCCGGTGAGGCGGCCAATGCACCGTGCGAGATGCCATGCG
The DNA here is from genome assembly GCF_010909765.2 of Amblyraja radiata. Lineage (NCBI taxonomy): Eukaryota > Metazoa > Chordata > Chondrichthyes > Rajiformes > Rajidae > Amblyraja > Amblyraja radiata. The sequence goes on along the minus strand of NC_045958.1, from coordinate 108,890,668 downwards.
GGATGCAGGTGGAGGTCGCCAACTACCTCGGGCCGACCAGCGAGTTCCTGGAGCAGATGATCGGCAACGTCCCGGCCAGCGTCCCCCCCGCCAGCCAGAGCGAGAAGAGCTGCCAGGAGCAGGACTCCAACCTCCTGGCCCTGTCCGCCACCTTCGGCATGCTGGTGGACGAGGGCATGCACCTCCTGCGCAAGACCATGGAAAACGTCCACTCCAGCGTGCAGTCGGGCAACAAGCAGATGCACACGGACATGGTGCACCTCCACAACGTCATCCAGGTGGGCTGGGTCCAGCTGGCCGAGCAGATGAGCTCCCTCATCGGTGTGCTCACCACCCTGGTCCAGAACCAGCAGACCTCCTCCACCTTGCTACGAAACGTGGCCCTCCAGAGTACCATAGCGATATCAGAACGGCATTTCCCAGAATATCTCGGTTGCACCTCTGTCCCGCATGTGACTGAAGACGCACTGCCTCCGGCGCGCCTCCTCGCAGAAGAAACTCTGAGTCGTGCTTCTGTGGACAAGTCAGCATCCGGTCACCATCCCAATTCTGAAAGATATTAATGAAATGCCATATGTTACCGGTTTTTTTGTTTTTCAAAAATACACGTATTCTGCACAGTGGTTCGGTGGTGGAACTGTTTCTGAATAGCACCGACTTTATTAACTCAGCGGGACAGGCAGCATCCCTGGGGAGAAGGAATGGGTGACGTTTCGGGTCGAGACCCGTGTTCGGACTGAGAGTCGGGGGGAGAGTTGAAGTTCTCTAACTTCAAGTAGAACCCTTGCTTTCCCTCTCTCTCCGTCCAGTAAAGAAGGCATTGGGTATGCTTGCTTTCATCGGGCAGGGCACCGAGTCAGGGTCAGGAGTCAGGATGCAGCCTTAGAGGATGTGTAGAAAGGAACTGCAGATGTATACCAAAGATTGACAGAGAGTGCTGGAGTAACTCAGCGGGTCAGGCAGCATCTCTGCAGGACACGGATAAGTGATGTTTCAGGTCGAGACCCTTCTTCACACTTAAGAAGAGTCCCGACCCGAATCGTCACTCATCATCCTTTTTCCCCGGAGATGCTGCCTGACCCGCTGAGTTACTCCAGCACTCTGTGTTTGCAGCTTTATAGGACTTTGGTAAGGCCGCATTTGAATAAATATTTGCATTGAATACATTTTATTAGCCAAGTATGTATACATACAAGGAATTTGCCTTGGTGCTTTGCTCGCAAGTTACAACACGATATACAGAGGACAGTTGTTTTGGTCGCTTAGTGGAGACTCACAGAGAGTTGTGAGTCTGTGGAATTCTCTGCCTCAGAGGGCGGTTCTCTGGATACTTTCAAGAGAGAGCTAAATAGGACTCTTAAAGATAGCGGAGTCAGGGGATATGGGGAGAAGGCAGGAACGGGGTACTGATTGGGGATGATCAGCCATGATCACATTGAATGGTGGTGCTGGCTCGAAGGGCCGAATGGCCTCCTCCTGCACCTATTGTCTATTGTCTATTGGAGGCTTTGGAGAAGGTGCACAAGAGCTGAGAGGAGAAGTTGGACCGATTGAATTGTTTTTGCTGTTGAGGGGAGATCTGATAGAAGTATATAAACTTTTGAAAAGCGTAGCCAGTGCTTCTTAAATTATTTTGGTGTCATTCACCCTTGAATCTTTATCACAAAATTTCATTCACCCTTGACTAAATTTTCTTCTATTTTTTGGTGATTTTCGTCTTATTCTCTCTCCCTTATATAACAATTTTACATATCAATTATTTTGTCACATGAGCGAAACACATAAATTAACTAATTTCTGAAGTGTTTATTTTATTCAACATTTTGAACATCCTAAAAATATGTTAAGAAAACCAGGAGTGGGAAAAAAAAGTTAAATTACCACTGGAGTTGGAAAATCATTCTATTAAAACGATTAAAAAAAAACTCCAACAGCCAAACACTGGGCTTCAGCCCCATCCTACCCTTTTGGGCTTTGATCACTGCCATTTGTTTCTTGGAAAAATTTATGATCCCACTAGCTCGTCTGGCCTTCCCTAAAAGGTTATATGACAGTAAATGTGGGAAATATCCCGCTACTTTGAAATTAGAAAACCATAGGTAGAGAGAAAAAAACCAAATCACATTTCCAGCTCCACTGACATTAAAAACCAATAATAACTCATCATCCACTTTAATGGCAATGTCTTTTTTAAGGATAGAAAAAAAAAAAATATATATATATATCTGAACAAATTAAGTCATTCACCCTTCATTCGCCCCTCTAGTTTCATTCACCCCAAAATAATTTCATTCGCCCTTGGGTGAACCATTTACCTTTTTAAGAAGTGCTGGCGTCAAGGATGGAAATATCAGATACTAGTACGGTAGCTTTAAGCTGATAGGGTCAAAGTTTAAAGGAGATGTACAGGGCAACTTTTTTACACAGAGAGGGGTGGGTGCCTGGAAGGCGTTGCTGGGGGGTCGTGGTTGAGGCAGATATGATAGTAGTATTTAAGAGGCTTGTGGATATGCAGGGAATGGAGGGATATGGATTATGTGCGGGCTGATAAGGCGTGGCATTGCGTTCGGCAGACATTGTGGGCTGAAGGGCCTGTTTCTGCCCTGTACTTACCTGTATTCTATGTTCTAATAGAACATAACAGCATCTATAGGCATATTTATCATCTTTCTCAGTCAAAAGGGTCAACCTGCAATCAGACATCTCCCCTCGACATTATTCTATATGTCTACAATTCTCTTGTTTTCGTCGTAACGTTGTTTATTCTTACTTGTGTCTCTCTCGTTCTAGTTCCTCCACGTTTATTCTTTGTACGTACAATAAACCTTTCAGTATGATGTCTGTCCGCGTTCTTGGTGGCTCTCGGACCGCTGTGAAATAACGTTGCCTCCTTGGACAGATAGGCAGCCAAGTGAAGCCATGTGCCTTTCTACAGGGGGGCATGGTCATTTCCAGATACCTCACGGCACCCCAGAGACCCAGGTTCGATCCTGATCTCGGGTGCTGTCCGTGCGGAGTTTGCGCGTTCTCCCGTGAGTTTCCTCAGGGTTCTCGGGACATCCCAAAGATGTGCGGGTGTGTAGCTTAATAGGCTCTCTGTGAATTTCCCCCTAGTGTGTAGGGAGTGGAGGTGATAATGGCATTACGTAGAACTAGCAGGAACGGGTTGATCGATGGTCGGTGTGGACTCGGTGCGCTGAAGGGCTATTTCCACGCTGTATCTTTCAATCGACTAATCAATCAAACAATCAATCAATCAATCCCAGGCTGTGTTAACGTGCTGGAGAAACAAGGAAGTGCAGACACTGGTTTACAAAATAAATATTAAAAGTGTCGGAATAACCCAACAGGTCTCTTTAGAACATGGATAGGTGACGTTTTGGGTCAGGAACCTTTATCAGACTGAAGAAGGGTCCCGACCCGAAATGTCACCTATCCATGTTCTCGTGCTGCTTTCATAAGTGATAAAGCGCAGAATTAGGCCATTCGGCCCATCGTCTACTCCGCCATTCAATCATGGCTGATCTATCTCTCCCTCCGAAACCCTTTCTCCTGCCTTCTCCCCATAACCCTTGACACCCGTACTAATCACTGCCTGAGCTGCTCAGTTACTCCAGCACTCTGTCTGTTTTTGTGTTAGAATACTACATTTTGTTTACTGTTAGTGTACCACACTTATTGTGTTAGTACACTACTCCTTGACTATCTGCTCAGAATGTCTTAAGGTCATAAGTGACTGGAACAGAATTAGACCATTCGGCCCATCAAGTTACTCCGCCATTCAATCATGACTGATCTATCTCTCCCCCTCAAAACCCATTCTCCTGCCTTCACCCCATAACCCCTGACACCCATACTAATCAAGAATCTGTCGATCTCTGCCTTAAAAATAACCATCGATGACCTCCACAGCCTTCTGTGGCAAAGAATTCCACAGATTCACCACCCTCTGACTAAACAATTTCCTCCTCCTTCAAGGAACATCCTTTAATTCTGAGGCTGTGGCCTCTGGTCCTGGACTCTCCCACTAGTGGAAACATCCTCTCCACATCCGCTCTATCCAGGCCTTTCACTATTCTGTATGTTTCAATGAGGTCCCTCCTCCCTCATCCTCCTAAACTCCAGTGAGTACAGGCCCGGTGCCGACAAACGCTCATCATATGTTAACCCACTCATTGCTGGGATCATTCTTGTAAACCTCCTCTGGACCCTCTCCAGAGCCAGCACATCCTTCTTCAGATATGGGGCCCACAATTGCTCACAATATTCCAAATGCGGCCTGACCAGCGCCTTATAGAGCCTCAGCGTCACATCGTTTTGTATTCAGGTCCTTTAATTTTAATCAGGTGATTTAATTTAATTGAATTGTCACATGTGACAAGTCACAGTGAGATTCGTTGCTTGCGTACCCCAGGTAGGCAAATCGACACCACGTGAAGGGGGCGGACAAAGTTATATAGTATCCCTCTTGAGATAAATTCTAGCATTGTGTTTGCCTTCCTGAGGCCCCTGTCCCACTGTACAAGGTAATTCACGAGTTCTCCCGAGTTTTCCCCTGATTCGAACTCGGAGAATGTCCGTAGCGGGTCCATAGGAGTTTGTGGATGTCTCGTAGCGGCTCGTAATGCTAACGGTAGGTACTCGGGAAATCCGTTTTATTTTCATCCATGTAAAAAATGTCCACGAGTAAAAAAATACTCGTGATGAAAAAAATTGTTACTTTTTATACCTACCGTCAGCATTATGAGCCGCTACGAGACATCCACAAACTCCTACGGACCCGCTACGGACATTCTCCGAGTTTGAATCAGGGGAAAACTCGGGAGAACACGTGAATTACCTCGTACAGGGCGACAGGGGCTTTACCACCAATTCGACTTGCAAATGAACTTTTTGGGAATCCTGCAATAGCACTCCCAAGTCCCCCTTTGCACCTCCGATTTCTGGATTCTCTCCCCAGTCAGAAAATAGTCTACGCCTTTGATCCTACCACCAAAATGCATGACTCCACTCTTTGCCGCACTGTGTTCCAATGGTTGAGGAAGTTTGGGGGAAAAGGGCTCCCTAGTCAATAGAATCATCCACCTCTGCAGGATAGTTTAGCCGGATATATTGGGTGCTTAGGGGAAATGAACCTTTCTCACCAGGGCAAGTTGGTTCAATTTCCAAATTTGATGCACCTTCATCGGATGGTGCATAGTATTCTTTCGGTATTCTTTCTGTTTCTGCGGGCAGAGTAGATTAGTTTAACCTGGCATTATGTTAAACACGGACATTGTGGGCCAAAGAGCTCTGTCCCCGTGCTACAAGATGCACTAAACAGCTGTTGCTGGCTTACACAAAATAACACACAGTTATTTTGTTATCTGGAGTATTGTGTACAGTTTTGCTCTCCTAATTTGAGGAATGACATCCTTGTGATTGAGGCTGTGCAGTGTAGGTTCACAAGATTGATCCCTGGGATGGCGGGACTGTCATATGAGGAAAGATTGAAAAGACTAGGCTTGTATTCACTGGAGTTTAGAAGGATGAGGGGGAATCTTATAGAAACATATAAAATTATAAAAGTCTGAAGAAGGGTTTCGGCCCAAAACGTTGCCTATTTCCTTCGCTCCACAGATGCTGTTTGACCCGCTGAGTTTCTCCAGCACTTTTGTCTACCTAAAATTATAAAAGGACTGGACAAGCTAGATGCAGGAAAAATGTTCCCAATGTTAGGCGAGTCCAGAACCAGGGGCCACAGATTAAAGTCTTAGAATAAAGGGGAGGCCATTTAAGACTGAGATGAGAAAAACCGTTTTCACCCAGAGAGTTGTGAATTTATGGAATTCCTTGCCACAGAGGGCAGTGGAGGCGAAATCACTGGATGGATTTAAGAGAGAGTTAGATAGAGCTCTAGGGGCTAGTGGAATCAAGGGATATGGGGAAAAGGCAGGCACGGGTTATTGATTGGGGACGATCAGCCATGATCACAATGAATGGCGGTGCTGGCTCGAAGGGCTGAATGGCCTCCTCCTGCACCTATTTTCTATGTTTCCATGTGTTTAGTTTAGTTTAGACGTACAGCGTGGAAACAGGCCCTTCGGCCCACCGAGACCTTGCCGACCAGCGATCCCCGCACACTAACATTATCCTACACACACTAAGGACAATTGACTAATTTTACCAAGCCAATTAACCTACAAATCTTTGGAGTGTGGGATGAAACCAGAGCACCCGGAGAAAACCCACGCAGGTCATGGGGAGCACGCACACACTCCATACAGACAGCACCTGTAGTTGGGATCGAACCCGGGTCTCTGGCGCTCTAAGGCAGCAACTCTACCGCTGCGATACCATGCCGATGTTTCCGGTCAGGACCCTCTTTCAGTTTGAAGAAGAGTCCCGATCCGAGACGTTGCCTATCCATATTCCCCAGAGATGCTGCCTGACCCATTGAGTTACTCCAGCATTCTGTGTCTGTACTGGTCTACGTTCTATATTTTTATTCTATGAAACGGTGCTAAATCTTGCCATCTGACGGTCGATAGGTTCATAGGTACTCCTGGTCATTTTTTTCATGCATCATCGTACAAGTACGACTGATCTCATCATAAAAATATTAACTAAACTCCGATCCCCTAAAGCGAAAACCACAGATGCTGGAAGTATGAAACGAAGGCAGAGAATTCGGCCCTTCGAGCCAGCACCGTCATTCATTGTGATCATGGCTGATCGTCCCCTATCAATAATCCATGCATGCCTTCTCCCCATATCCCTTGATTCCACTAGCCCCTAGAGCTCTATCTAACTCTCTCTTAAATCCATCCAGTGATTTGGCCTCCACTGCCCTCTGTGGCAGGGAATTCCACAAATTCACAACTCTCTGGGTGAAAACGTTTTTTCTCACCTCAGTCTTAAATGGCCCCTTTATTCTAAGACTGTGGCCCCTGGTTCTGGACTCGCCCAACATTGGGAACATCTTTCCTGCATCTAGCTTGTCCAGTCCTTTTATAATTTTATATGTTTCTATAAGATCCTATATGTTTCTGTAAGATCCGTACAGATTGTGTACACACGCACGCACGCGCGCACACACACACACGCGCACACACACACACACACACACACACACACACACACAGCCACACATTTGGTCTAATATTTACCAATAGTACTTTACTGTGCTATTGACCCTAAGCCATGGCTGGTGATTAAGTGGTCTTCCATATCTCGACAATCATCATCCATGTGTGTCTAATGTTGCTGTTTGGCAGCACAGTGGACTAGCGGTAGAGTTGCTGAGAGCCCGGGTTTGATCCTGACTACGGGTGCTGTCTGTACGGAGTTTATATGTTCTCCCAGTGACCGCGTGGGTTTCCTCCGGGTGCTCCGGTTTCATCCCACTCTCCAAAGACGTGCAGGTTTGCCGGCTTTGTATAATTGTAAATTGTCCCTAGTGTGTGTCGGATAGTGTTAATGTGCGGGGATCGCTGGTCGGCGAGGACTTGGTGGGCTGAAGGGTCTGTTTCCACGCTGTATCTGTAAACTAAACTAAAAAAGAACCTCAGAAAAATATGTTTCAGTTTGAGTTTATTGTCACGTGTTTACCGAGGCACAGGGAAAAGTAAGTATGTAAGTACGTTTATTGGCCAAGTATTCACATACAAGGAATTTGCCTTGGTGCTCCGCCCACAAGTAACAACATAACATACAGTGACAGGTAGATGGGACTAGGGGAAAATAGGTGTTCGGCACGGACTTGTAGGGCCGAGATGGCCTGTTTCCGTGCTGTAATTGTTATATGGTTATATGGACAGTTATGAGTGATTCAGAAAACACTAAACATTAATAATAATAATAATAATAATAAAACATTAATGTTAAATCACCATTGATCAAGCATGTGAACCAACAAAATACCAGATTAAAGGGAGGCTACAGATTTTTGTCTGTTTAGCTTCAGTTTCAGTTTAGTTGATTGCCACATGTGTGCCGAGGCACAATGAAAAGCTTGTGTTGCGTGCTAGCCATTCAGCGGAAAGACAACGTGATTACAATCGAGGTATATGATTGCAATTGAGCGTCGCTTATTGCGGGCGTTATTGAAACTGTGAAGCGCTGAATGAAACGAGACTCTGTGTGTGGGGATGACAGGATAAACGACCGAGATGCCTGAATGTAACGAAGTTTGCCTTTTCTCTTCAATCGCAGGGACGTCTCGGCGATCCAAGTGCTTCGGTACCTTTCCAGGGAACTACGTCAAGAGGCTATAAAAACGCACGCACATTTTGCATCCACTATGAGTTTAGCACAGTGACCTCTGCCAAGCTCTCATTAAAAACAAGTCGCAATCTGTAAACACTGAAAGGACAACCTTTTGTGGCAGTGGTGTGGTTGACTGCATCTAAGTTGAGAAGCTATGCACAAGTCGGCAGAGCCTCCCACCGAGTAACAAGGACATTTCTAAACACAACGCCTTCTGATTGTGTTGCCTGGTGTGCCGCTCCACGATGTCTCGAGCATTTGTTTTTTGAATATAATTATTATTGTTATTGTTAAGGTGCACTTATTTTATTTCCCCCCATATATGGTGGTGATAGTGAATGCTTATTTATTCCATTCGGAGCAGGAGCATTACAGTTTTGTGTTGTCAACTAACTTTTATTACCGATGATTTTTGTCACAAAGTAGAATAAATGCATAATCCGTTCAGCATGTATTTCACCAGTAACTTGTACAGCTACAACAATTTGTCACTTTGAAACCAGAGGTGGAGAGATATGTAGTTTCCACACTTTTCCAAACTGGTTGATGATTTATTTTTGCTGCTAATTAGACAATAGACAATAGGTGCAGGAGTAGGCCATTCGGCCCTTCGAGCCAGCACCGCCAATTAATGGGATAATGGGAATCGGTCACAACCCAGTGATTTGTGCAGGTGGTTTGGAGTTTTTTCCTCCACTTCCACCCATTCTACTTTGAAACTGGTGAGCTAGAAAATTGTATCAGGAAGATTTGCAACATAGAATAGAGAGATGGTTCAACGTTGCCACCATTCTTTGAGGCAAGTCATATTCAGGTCGCTCGTCCAGAATTGTGGTGTTTAAACGTTTGTAGAATGGAAATGTTTTAATTTTTATGTGACTGCATTTTGGAAGTTGATGTCGGATCGAGGTGTGAGGCAAGATGTTTTGTCAGTATCGATTCGAACCTTGCGATCTTTAAGAGCTTTGAAAAGCAAGAGAGCCAATGCACCATTTGAAATTCACTTCCCTGATGTCCATTAAGTATTATTCACGGTTTGCATACAGCAAAGCTCGATCAAGGGACCCCACCTGAAACGTCACCTATCCATGTCCTCCAGAGATGCTGCCTGACCCGCTGAGTTACTCCAGCACTCTGTGAAACGTCACCTATCCATGTTTTCCAGAGATGCTGCCTGACCCGCTGAGTTACTCCAGCACTGTGAAACTTCACCTATCCACGTTCTCCAGAGATGCTGCCTGACCCGCTGAGTTACTCCAGCACTCTGTGAAACGCCACCTGTCCACGTTCTCCAGAGATGCTGCCTGACCCGCTGAGTTACTCCAGCACTTCAAGTGTGGGAGATATCCCTCTCTTAATCCCAAATGTTTTCAAAGTACATAAGTGATAGGCGCAGAATTAGGCCATTCGGCCCATCAAGTCTACTCCGCCATTCAATCATAGCTGATCTATCTCTCCCTCCTAACCCCATTCTCCTGCCTTCTCCCCATAACCCCCTGACACACATACTGATCAAGAATCCTTCTTGGTCCTTCCCTAATCGAGAAAGTTCCTGGAAGAAACTGCAGTATTTGTATAATGGTAGACCCTTTTAATAAACATGCAGTTTACTGGATAAAACATTAAGAAGGCATCATGGCGTGGTGGAGTCGCTGCCTCACAGCCCCTTAGACCTGTGTTTCCATCCTGACTCCAGGTGCCGTCTGTACAGAGTTTGTACGTTCTCCCCGTGACCCACGTGGGTTTTCTCTGGGAGCTCCGGTTTCCTCCCACACTCCAAAGAGATGCAGGTTTGTAGATTAATTGGCTTTGGTAAAAATTGTGCCTGTTGTGTGTAGGATAGCGCTAGTGTATGGGGACCGCTGGTTGGCGCAGACTTGGTGGGGCAGAAGGGCCTGTTTCCGCGCTGTATCTCTGAAGTCTAAATCTAAGCTACTTCCAGTATTTGAATAAAGGTCGATATGTCATTCCTGGATAAAACGTTTAGAAGGCATCATCTAAGCTGCTCGATTTGTCTAAAGTTTTTATTAAGAATTTGATCATCACGTACTCTAAAGGTCCTGTCCCACTTTCATGACCTAATTCACAACCTTTTTTTACTCGTGGACATTTTTCATCAGGCTAGAAAAAACGCCCCGACCTACTTGATGCCACGAGTACCTACGACTAGCATCACGACCTGCTACGACCTCGTGACGACCACGCTGCGAGTACGAGTCAAGGGCAAACTCGGCAGAGGTCGTGGATTTGGTCGTGAAAGTGGGACAGGCCCTTAAACTAAAACGACAAACTGATTGCCAAGGTTGGGCAGGAACGTACGGGCGAGATGAAGGATGCGTTAAGTGCATGTGCACCTTAGTTCAACCACGAGTGTGAGAGTTTTAATTTCTTTCATAAATGCTTGAGTTTACTACAGTGTTTGTATTTCCCCATTTTGTGTACATGTGTATATACAAGTCTGCTTTACCTTCTTGTACAGATGTTTTAGTTGTGGAGTTTTGAAACCTAACCACAAAGTCACTACTTTTTGGAAACTTTTGTAAGTCTCTGTCTTACTCTCCGACCCCCCCCCCCCCCCTTTTTACTAACGTTCTCCTTGCCAATCGCAAGCACATTTAGATGGTGCGAGCGTGTACGATAGTATTTTATGGCAGAGTTTTTGCAAACATAGTGTTACCAGCAAAAAAAAATCTAACTGTACATATATCTTTATAGAGATTAATAATGGGGGGATGAAAGGAAAAAATGGTCTGGATTGATTTAACAATACTCTTTGATGACACCATAACTGACGGCATTAATGTTGCGATTCTAAAGCTTCAACTTTTGAGTGTGGTTTACAGCATGCAGCGCTGCTGTGAAATCAACTTCTCTCCTCTTTTATGATGGAAACGCCCACATATGTCGCCTGTATCATAAAACTCTTTCTATGCTCTGTAACTGATCTTTAGAAAATCTCTTTCGTAACTGGACACCAATTGATTCATTTTGATGCAATGAGATTCCTTCGGCCGAGGAAGCAGTTTAACCTTTTTGTGGGTTTTTAGTGTATTCCACTCCCTAATAAATTTTTGCCTGAACTGAAGTTCTCGTTTCATTGTTGTTGTTGTCGTCGTTTGGTTTGAAGTTTAATTCGAGCAATGTTGTCGAATTGCGAAGGGGGGGCGGAGAGGATTTACGAGGATGTTGCCAGGACTCGAGGGGCCTGAGCTACAGGGAGAGGTTGAGCAGGCTAGGACTCTATTCCATGGAGCGCAGGAGAATGAGGTCAAGGTGTACAAAATCATGAGAGAAATAGATCAGGTAGACGCACAGAGTCTCTTGCCCAGAGTAGGGTAATCAACAAACCAGAGGACATCGATTTAAGCTGACAATAGACAATAGGTGCAGGAGTAGGCCATTCGGCCTTTGATCATGGCTGATCATCCTGGAAAGATAGGAACCTGAGGGGCAACTTTTTCACACCACGGGTGGTGGGTGTATGGAACGAGTTGCCGTAGGAGGTAGTTGAGGCAGGTATTATCGCAATGTTCAGGAACATTTTAGACAGGTACATGGATACAGGTTTAGAGGGATATGGGCCGAACGTGGGCATGTTGGTCGGTGTGGGCAAGTTGGGCCATCTACACTAGTCCCACACTGTATGACTTTAAGACTCTAAAAGAATATTGGCAAAAGTGTCTCAAGGCACAATGCAAGGGTTAGATTCATGAAACATTGTTGGACTGGTGACGTTTCACACATTAGGGGGAGGGGACGGCTGCACAGTGACACAGCTAGCTGAGCCACTGCCTCACAGCGCCAGAGACCCGGGTTCGATCCTGGCCTCGATACAAAGAGGCATGGAATCAGAGTTGTGCAGCACGGACTCAAGCTCTGCCCAGCCTGTCCATGCCCACCACAATGCCCCATCGAAGGCTCGTCTGACGTTTGGCCCATAGCCTTCTGAACCTTTCCGATCCATGTACCTGTCCAAGTGTGTTTTAAATGCTGTTATAATACCTGCCTCAACTACCTCTTCTGGCAGCTCGTTCCATACACCCACCACCCTCTGTACATTAATCCATTGTGGTCTGCGTGGAGTTTGCACGTTCTCCCTGTAACCACGTGGGATTTCTCCATGTGCTCTGGTTTCCTCCCACATCCTCAAAATAATGTGGGTTCGTCCTAAACTTGTCCTAATGCGTAGAGAGTGGATGAAAAATTAGATAACACCGACGCACAATACTGTTATAGAACCTGCCTCAACTACCTCCTCTGACAACCCATTCCATATACCATATTAAATTCCTATTCAATCTTTGTGACATGGAAACAGGCCCTTCAGCCCAACTTTCCCACATTGACCAACATGTCCCATCTACACTAGTCCCACCTGCGGTCCATGTCCCTCAACCTGCTATCCACGTACCTGTCTTAATGTTTCTTAAACGTTGGGATAGTCCCAACCTCAACTACCTCCTCTGGCAGCTTGCTCCATACACCCAGTTCAGTTTTATTTATTTGTCATATGTGGGTTAACACAGGGTCAACGGTACAATTAAATGTGTTTGACAAGACAATGGGTCACCTCAGCAATGATATTACAAGGATAAAAATAAGATAAAATAAGATAAGATTTTACTTCGGAGTCAGGTGAGTGACTAAGTGAAGACCCCGTCCAGCACGCATGCGCGACATAGCGTCTCACGCAGTGCACAGCGACGGATGGGAGTACGAGCTCTCCCGCAACAATTTGAAAACGGACCTTCAGGTAAGCAAACTTACTCTGAGGACATGGTGTTTTCGAAACCCGTTCTGTTTTATTTTTAAATAGGAACATGAACAGGGAAAACACCAAGGAAGGTCGTTCCCATCGGACTGCAATGGACCAGGAGAGTTCCAGCAGTGGGGGGCGACCGGCGGCACCTGGATCGCACACGCTGCGGTCCACAGTCACCGACAGCATTCCGAGCCGAGCCCAGCGCCGCTAGCATAGCTCAAACAACCGCAGCGGGCTGGATGTAAGGCACAACGGAAGTCGGACCGGCCGGTTCACTCAGACGAGCCCGGCACGGTAGACTCACCGCCCGAGAGCGGCAAAAGGTGCCCGTTTCAAGCCTTATGGAAAGGCTCATGGAGCAAAAGCTCCAGCGAGACTTGCTCCGGGAGATGGGGCAAGCTCGCCAAGGGAGCACAAACACTCCCGCTCCAGTGCACTAACAAGCACTGGCCATCGCATCTCCCTCAACAGAGGGGAGCATTGGCGACCAGGACTGGGCTGGTCAAGAAGAGGGGTTAACTGGCTGAAGAAAATCGGGAGTATGCTTGAGGTACAGGACCAGGAAGAGCTGCTGGGTGTGAGATGCTACACCACGGCCGTCCCGCTACACCACGAGCGGGACGGCCGTTACAGCCTAAACTGGCGGCCAGCTTACTATCTGTCCTTTAAACCTCTCCAAGACAGGTAGTCATTGAGGCGTTGGACATTATCACGCCTCCTCAAAATTGCATTTGCTCAATCTGCCTGCCATTACAGGGGGTACATTGAGCAGGGTATTTAAACCCAAAAAACTTAGAATTGCAAAAAATGTTGATACCCCTGACGTCGGCTATCACTTCATATGATCATTCCATGGACAGGGTTGACATGACAAAACACCCTGGCTCTACTGTGCAACACAGTATGTGATTAACAACCTCCGGAAGGAGGTCATAAGATCTGCCCTCAACCTCAAAGATTTGCAGGACTGTGTAGAACGCCGACCTCAGAACCACAGATCCTGCTATTTGGCAAAGAATTACCAAATCAAACCTAAAATCTGGACGAAGAATCCAAGGCATTTGGCCTCATGAGGGCAGGACCTGGAATGAGCAAACCACGCAAAAACCCAGACGGCAGTACATCTACGCATCCACCAGTAGGCGCCTACTTCATGGTACCGGTGAAAGCTCGGGGCCCGCATACCGTCCCCGCAAGTCTTTCGGGACAGGGCCCAGAGCAGGCCCCATGGAAAACGCGCCATCCCCCAACACCACCCCGACAGACAAGGAACCAGAAACCGAAGAATGAACACACCACCAAACAACAGTGGAGGTAGGTGGGGATGGTTCCTACCATCCAATAAAAGGTGAGGGGATTGTGCTAACAGGGGGGGGGGAACTACACCTGGTTTTGGAAGCATGAAGAACTATCACACTTGGTAGTTATATACCAAAAAGTATTCAAGGATAAAAATTGAATTTAAGAAAAACTTGACACCAGTGCAGCATGCACCCCAAAGGGGTTTTACCCTCTCACTAAAAAGAAAAACATGAGGGACAAGCTGAACTGGAGAAGACATACAAAGGGGTCATAAAGAAGTCTAAATATGAACCTTTGGAATTCATATTAAATTTACTAAAAAAAACAAAAAAGATGGTGAATGTCGCACCATCATTGACTTAACCACATTGAATGCTTTCATCAGGTATACACACTTTAATGGAAAACATTTGTAACTGCCAAACAATGGATTTCCTAAGGATACTTCATGGTAGGCATCGACTTAAAAGATGCATACTATTCAGTACCCATTCATAAGATAATCGGAGATACCTAAAAATTTACCTGGATGGGGTAACTATGGCAGTACAAATTATTGACTAACGATCTAAATATGAGCCAAAACTGTTTTCCAAGATATTTAAACCAGCCCTGACACTATTAAGGAAACATATTGTCATGGCATATCTCGATGATATTTAACAACAGACAAAACCATGGCTAATTCAGCAGCATTAGCTACTAAAAACTTATTTAGCCTGGGCTTTGTCATACAATCCAGATAAATCTACATTGACACCATCCACAACTATGAACTATCTGGTATTCAATTAACTCAGTCCACATGTCTATAACGTTGTCAAAAGGAAAGTCAGCAGAATTGGCACAAACCTGTAACAAATTAATGGTTAACAATCAACCAACCATTCGACAAAGTGGCAGGAGTAATTGGGAAATCAGTAGCAGCATTACCAGCTACCTAGCTTGGACCTTTCCATTAGAGCAAAGGTGCTAGCGTTTTAAACAAATAACCCATATCCAGAACAGATGGTAGATGGACTAATCTAGAGTCATCACCACTACAGACACTGGACATAAAACCTAGTTGGAAATGTTGGGTGCGTTCTATGAGTTAAAAGCATATTGTTCAATAGTGCACCATTTTGCATGTTCGTTTACAATTTGACAATATCACAGTGGTGGCCTATACTAACCACATGGGCGGAATAAAATCGATATCATGTGACAATTTGATCAACACAATCTGGTAATGGTGTGTCATCAAACATATTTGGCTATCAGCAACTTACCTACCAGGTAAGCTAAATACTGTGGCAGACATGTTAAATCTCAAAGTATTTGCTGAAATTACAAAGCAATATGGAACACCAGATATCGATTTCTTTGCATCCCGACTGAATCACCACGTACCGATGTATGTCGCTTGGGAACCAGACTTGAGGCAGTGGCGATGGATACATTCTCACTGAACTGGGGGGGAACTAATCTCTATGTTTTCCCCCCCCTTTCTGCCTAATCAGTCAGGTACTACACAAAATACAGATGAACTTTGCTTCAGACTTTTTGGTAGTACCCGACTGGCCTACACAGCCATGGTTCCCAGTGATCCTTGACAGGGTAATTAAAACCCATAACCATTCCCCACGGACCAGATCTACTGATCCATCCTGTATCAGGCGAAAGTCACCCATGCCATGACAGAATAAGCCTACTGGGTTGCAGATTCCAAAAAAGACCTTTTGATGGACCTGGGATTGTCAAACAGGACCATGGACACGATGACAGCATCTCACCGACTTCCACCAAGAAACAATATCTCTCCAGTATAAGAAAATGGGAAACATACTGCTCGAGAACAGAGACAACCTACTAATCAACCACCTCTACTCTATGTACCGGAGTTCCTGGCCAGCCTTCACCACGATGAAGGTCTGAACTATAGCACTATCAAATGTGCTAGAAGTGCACTGTCAGCCTATCTAAGACAGGCACCAAGGGGAAACAGGCCATAGGTCTCGTCCACTGGTGGACAAATTAATGAGAGGTACCTTCTATTCAAAACCCCTAGACCCAGATATACCAAGATCTGGGATGTCAGCGTTGTCCTGACATACAATACAATACAATACAATTCAATACAATTCAATTTATTGTCATTTGGACCCCTTGAGGTCCAAACGAAATGTCGTTTCTGCAGCCATACATTACAAACAAATAGACCCAAGACACAACATAATTTACATAAACATCCATCACATTGCTGTGATGGAAGGCCAAAAAAACTTATCTCTCCACTGCACTCTCCCCCCCGATGTCAGAGTCAAAGTCAAAGCCCCCGGCGGGCGATGGCGATTGTCCCGCGGCCATTAAAGCCACGCCGGGTGATGCAAGGTCGCGCACCGGGTTCTTGATGTTAGAGCCCCCGGCGTGCGCTCGCAGAGTCCCGCGGCCATTCCAAGCCACGCGGGGCGGTGCTGTAAGGCCCCGCTCCAGGTGCTCTTCAACCCCGCAACTCGGGCGGGAGAAGTCGCCGTTGCGGGAGCCCCGAAAAGCGGTCTCCCTCCAGGGACCTGCGGGCTCCCGGTGCTGCTGTCCGTCAAACCCGCAGTTGCAGCCACCGTATCTCCGGAGGTCGGGCCGCAGCAGCGTCCACCACAGCTCCACCCGCTCTGGACTCGGCCAGCTCCGCGACGGTGAGGTGAGTAGTCGGCACCACAGCCCCCGGTCTTCCTGTTGGAGGCCGCTCCTCGTTGCAGCCCCAACGACAACGGAGACCCGACAAAGAAAAGGTCGGGTCTCCCGTGCAGGGAGAGTTTTAAAAGTTACCCCCACCCCCCCCCCCCCACACCCCCACACACATACCCCAACAAAAAATAACAAAAAATAACAAAAACTACATAAAAACATAGACATAAAATAATAAAAACGCAGACGGACTGCAGAGGCCGCTGCTGACGAAAGTCGCGCCGCCCACCAAAGGGATGGCCACCAGCCAGATCCCTTACTCTGAAAACAGCTACCCTGTATACGGCCATGCTGATGGCTTAGTCTCAGCATAGGGGCCAGTTCTTTCACCTACTCAGACTGGACAATATGGTCGTAACATCAGACCAAATAACATTCACCATTCAGGAGCTGGTAAAACAGAGTAGACCAGGAACTTCAGGACTCATTATGGAATTCCGAGCGTACCCACCTGACCACCGTTATATGTCATGACTCACCTTCTACAATATATCAACACAACCTAAAATTCCCGAGGGAGACAAAAATGGGTCAGCCACAAAAAAGCCACTGGGTCAGGGTACCGAGTCAAACCATCTCTAGATGGCTCAAACAGGTATTGGGAGCTGCTGGAGTGGATACCGATATTTACACATCTCACTCCACCAGAGCACCATCCACGTCGACGGCTAACAGTATGGATGTGCCACTGGACCTAACCTGGTAACAGCAGGGTGGTCCATGGGAGGAACTCTCAAACATTCTACAACTAGCCATTATAAAACCTGTTTCACTTGCAGAAAGAATTTTAGACGTTGCAAAAAATATATAATTTAGCCCGGGGGACCATTCATTTATTTGTTATTATTTTCAAATAATACCATTGTTGTTTTACAAACAGATTCATGTTTGATTACAATAACATACTTCCTCCCTTGGATGACTTCGGCAGCGAGTGAAGTATGGACTGTTACACGGTTTGAAATCACAGAGCTTTAAAATCTTCACGTGACTCCGAAGTAAAATAGTAAGATTAAACAAGAACTTACCAGTTTGAAGTTTGATCTGTATTTTATGAGGAGTTACGATGAGGGATTACATGCCCTCCGCTCCCACCCTCAATTGTAGAGATCAACTGGTATCTTAGTTCTCCTTATCTTTACTATGTCTATTTCAATTATTGTGTTTTCTGTGATTCCACACCGCTGCTTTGAAGTATGTCGCGCATGCGTGCTGGCAGGGTCTTTATGTAATCCCTCATTGTAACTCCTTATAAAATACAGATCAAACTTCAAACTGGTAAGTTCTCGTTTAATCTTACTATTAAAGTGACATTGGCAGATAAAAGACTACAATAAATAAAATAATCAACATATATGATGTGTTTATGAGTTCAGAAGCCTGATGGCCTGATGATAAAAATTGTCCTTAAGCCTGGTGGTACGTGCAACCATGCTCCTGTATCGTCTGCCTGACGGTAACAAGGAGAACAGTCTGAGTGCTGGGTGGCTGTGGTCCTTGATGATGCTTGATAATGTCCTGAATGGCCGGGAGACAGTTGCCAGTGATGTGCTGTGCCGCCTTCACCATCCTCTGTAGTGATTTGCGGCTGTGGGCAGAACAGTTCCCAAACCAGACTGTGATGCAGCCCGTCAGCAGACTCTCGATGGTGCATCTGTAGAAGTTTGTGAGGATGCTGGCGTTCATGCCAAACTTCCTCAGTCTTCTCAGGAAAAAGAGCTGCTTGCGGACTTTCTTTGTTATCGTGTCCGTGTGCAGTGTCCAAGAGAGGTCCTCAGTGATGTGCACACCGAGGAACTTGTAGCTGCTGACCCTTGGTGTGTAAATGTTACTCCTCAGGTTCCTATCCATGATTTTACACTCCTCTGTAAAATCATCCCTGTGTCCAAGGAATAGCGTCCTAGCCTGCCCAACCTCTCCCTGTAACTCAGGCCCTTGTAACATTCTCATAATGCTGGTCTCATCTGAAACAGCAGTTTCAGCAGTGAGACATCTGTTGTGGCTATGGATTGGGACTCAAACCACTACCATGTATCTCAGTCCAATCTCGCCACTTCCTTGGTCCAATGCTTTTACTTCCTTAGAGCGACACTTCTACTTCCAGAAGGCTTCGAAAATTCGGCATGTCCCCAACAACTCTCACCAACTTCTACAGATGCACTGTGCAAAGCATTTTATCGGGATGCATCACAGCATAGTTTGGGAACTGCTCCACCCAGCAGCCCAGACCATCACACAGGCCACTCACTCTTCTCCCCTCTCCCATCAGGCAAGAGGTACAGAAGTGTGAAAACGCACACCTCCAGATTCAGGGACAGTTTCTTCCCAGCTGTTATCAGGCAACTGAATCGTCCTATCACCAGCTAGAGAGCTGCCCTGAGCTACTATCCACCTCATTGGAGACCCTCAGAATATCTTTAACGGGACTTTACTGGACTTTATCTTGCAATCATTTTATTCCCTTTATCCTGTATCTGTACACTGTGATTGACTCAGTATCAACCCGACTTGCCCACACCGACCAACATGTCCCATCTACACTAGTTCCACCTGCCTGCATTAGGCCCATTCCCTCTAAACCTGTCCTATCAATGTACCTGTCTAAATGTGTCTTAACCATTGCAATAGTAACTGCCTTAACTACTTCGTCTGGCAGCTCGTTCCATACACCCACCACCCTTTGTGTGACAATATTACTCCTCAGGTTGCTATTAAATATTTTCCCCCTCACTTGAACTTATGGTTCTCGATTCCCCTAATCTGGATAAAAGACTATACTGTCTATTCCTATACTGTCTTTACCCTGTCTATTCCTCTGATGACCTTCTACACCTCTATTGATATGCTTCTCAGGGTGGCACGGTGGCGCAGTGCTACAGTTGCTGCCTCACAGCGCCAGACACACAGGTTCATGTGGTGCGGGTGCTGTCTGTACGGAGTTTGTACATTCTCACCGTGACCTGCGAGGGTTTTCTCCAGGTGCTCCAGTTTCCTCCCACACGTGTGGGTTTGTACGTTAATTGACTTCTGTAAACCGTCCCTTGTGGTGTAGTATAGAATGGGTGATCGCTGGTCGGCCCGGACCTAATGGGCCGAAGGGCCTGTTTCCACGCCGTATCTCTGTAGATGATAGAAATCTAAAAGAAAATGCTTTAAATAAATGATTCATGCTCAAAGGACATCAACTTTAAATGCAAATATGTGAAGCATTTGTATAATATTAATATTTATTGCTTTGACTGTTCACAACCACTAATTAAATCATTTAGCAGGCTCCAAGCCAAAATATTACATAAGCATTTGCTATTCTGTTTTTTTGCAGTGTAGTTTGGCTTCAAAGGTTCTGGACATTTATAAAAGGTTACATGTGGTCGATGAACTCCTTTGCTCATCATATTAGGCGATCAAACAGCGTGAGAGATGTCAACTAAATTCAGTCAACATGCTTGCTCTCCTGAATGGATGGTTATTGCTGGGGTGATGAGGCATAACTTAACCATCTTGTGTGCAGTTAGACTCCATTCCTAACAGCACATGTCACCGAGCTCAAGAATGAACCAGACATTGCAGTAACACAGCACCTGTTGCTTTTAGAAACGTAGAAAATAGGTGCAGGAGTAGGCCATTCGGCCCTTCGAGCCAGCACCGTCATTCAATATGATCATGGCTGCTCATCCAAAGTCGGTACCCCGTTCATGCTTCTTCCCCATATCCCGTGATTCCCTTAGCCCTAAGAGCTAAATCTAACTCTCTCTTGAAAACATCCAGTGAATTGGCCTCCACTGAGAATTCCACAGATTCACCACTCTCTGGGTGAAAAAGTTTTTCCTCATCTCAGTCCTAAATGGCATACCCCTTATTCTTAAACTGTGACCCCTGGTTCTGGACTCTCCCAACATCGGGAACATTTTTCCTGCATCTACCCTGTCCAAACCTCTAAGAATCTTATATGTTTCTATAAGATCTCCTCTCATCCTTCTAAATTCCAGTGAATACAAGCCCAGTCGACCAATTCTTTCATCATACGTCAGTCCCGCCGTCCCGGGAATTAACCTGGTGAACCTACGCTGCGCTCCCTCAATAGCAAGAATGTCCTTCCTCAAATTAGGAGACCAAAATTGCACACAATGCTCCAGGTGCGGTCTCACCAGGGCCCTGTACAACTGCAGTAGGACCTCCTTGCTCCTAAATTCAAATCCACTCGCAATGAAGGCCAACATGCCATTAGCTTTCTTCACTGCCTGCTGTACTTGCATGCTTACTTTCAGTGACTGATATACAAGCACACCCAGGTCTCGTTGCACCTCGCCTTCTCCTAATCTGACACCATTCAGATAATAATCTGCCTTCCTGTTCTCGCCACCAAAGTGGATAACCTCACATTTAACCACATTATACTGCATCTGCCATGCTTCTGCCCACTCACCCAACCCATTCAAGTCACCCTGCAGCCACATAGCATCCTCCTTGCAGCTCACACTGCCACCCAGCTTTGTGTCATCCGCAAAATAAGAGATGTTATATCTAATTTCCTCGTCTAAATTGTTAATATATATTGTAAACAACTGGGGCCCCAGCACTGAGCCTTGCATCATTCCACTGGTCACTGCCTGCCTTTCTGAAACGGACCTGTTAATTCCGACTCTTTGCTTCCTGTCTGCCAACCAGTTCTCTATCCATGTCAATACCCTACCCCCAATACCATGTGCTCTAATAACGCACACTAATCTCATGTGTGGGACCTTGTCAAAGGCTTTTTGAAAGTCCAGTTACGCCACATCCACTGGCTCTCCCTTATCCATTCTACTTGTTACATCATCAAAAAATTCCAGAAGATTAGTCAAGCATGATTTCCCCTTCATAAATTCATGCTGACTTTGACCGATCCTGTCACTGCTTTCCAAATGCACGTCTATAACATATTTAATAATCGACTCCAGCATCTTCCCCATTACTGATGTCAGGCTAACTGGTCTATAATTCTCGTTTTATCTCTCCCTCCTTTCTTGAAAAGTGGCGTTACATTGGCTACCCTCCAGTCCACAGGAACTGATTCAGAGTCGAGAGAACATTGGACAATAATCACCAATGAATCCACCATTTCTCAGGCCACCTCCTTGAGTACTCTGGGATGCAGACCATCAGGCCCTGGGGATTTATCTGCCTTCAGTCCCAACAGTTTACCTGACATCATTACCTGACTAATGTGGATTCCCAGGTAGACACAAATTGCTGGAGTAACTCAGCGGGACAGGCAGCATCTCTGGAGAGAAGGAATGGCGACGTTTTGGGTTGAGACCCTTCTTCAGGCTGATGTCAGGGGAGGGGGCGGGCAGAGATAGAATATAGTCGGGGACAGTAAGACTAGTGGGAGAACTGGGAAGGGGGAGGGGATGGAGAGAGAGGGAGAAAGCAAAAGCTATCTGAAGTTAGAGAAGTCAATGTTCATACCGCTGGGGTGAAAACTACACAAGCGAAATATGAGGTGCTGTTCCTCCAATTTGTGCTGGGCCTCACTCTGACAATGGGGGAGTCCCTTCAGTTCCTTGCTCCCACTAGATCCTCGGTCCCCTAGTATTTCTGGGAGATTCTGTTGAGTTCTAAATTTCTCCCAATCCTCTGGTTTGCCGCTTTCTTCTGACCAGTTTATATGCCTCTTCCTTGGCTTTAACACTATCCTTGACTTGCCCCGTCAGCCACAGTTGAGCCGCCTTCACAGTTTTATTTTTTCGCCCGACAGGGATGAACAATTCCTGGAGTTCATCCATGCGGTCTTTAAATCTTTGCCATTGCATCTCCACCGTCAACTCTTTAAGTATAATTTGCCCGTCTATTCTAGCCAATTCCCATCTCATGCCTTCAAAGTCTCCTTTATTCAAGTTCAGGACCCTAGTCTCTGAATTAACCGTGTCACTCTCCATCCGAATGCAGAATTCCGCCATGTTATGGTCACTGTTGCCCAAGGGGCTTTGTACATCAATATCACTAACTAATCCTTCCTCATTACACAATACCCAGTCTAGAATGGCCTGCCCTCTAGACGGTTCCTCTACATATTGGTTTAAAAACACATCCCGTATACATTCCAGGAAATCCTCCTCCACAGCCCTGCTACCAATTTGTTTGGCCTAATTTATATGTAGATTAAAGTCTCCCATGATAACTGCTGAGCCTTTGCTACACGCATCCCTAATTTCCTGCTTGATGCTATCCCCAACCTCCCTACTGCTGTTTGGTATTTGGTACATTACTCCAACGAGCGTTTTGATGCCAATCTGGCCATCGCCCGGTGGAAGAGGGCTTTGCCCGAGCCGGCTGCCTGCCCCTTTTCCGGGGTTACGTTCGTGCCCGGGTGGTGTCAGAGAGGGACTACGCACTGTCCACAGGCACCCTGGGGGATTTCTGGGACCGCTGGGCACTGCGGGGGGTTGAATACATCCTTGACAAGGATTGTAACAGGATTGTATAGCAGTTTATTTGGTATATTCATCTATTATGGTGGAGGGTTCTGTTTTGTTTGTTACTGTACTGTATATATTGTTTTAATACTTATGAACAAATATCTTTGATTTTAAAATGAATAAATAAATAAATAACAACAACAAAAACAAGCGTTTTGATGAGGAAAAACATTTTTGTGAATTTGTGGAACTCTCTGCCTCAGAAGGCAGTGGAGACCGATTCACTGGATGCTTTCAAAAGGGAGTTAGATAGAGCTCTTAGGGCCAGCGGAATCAAGGGATGTGGAGAGAAGGCAGGAACGGGGTACTGATAGTGGATGATCAGCTGTGATCACATTGAATGGCGGTGCTGGCTCGAAGGGCCGAATGGCCTACTCTTGCAGTTATTTTCTATGTATCTATGTTTTCAGTCCTGGGCTATTTCGCAGTTCTCCCCATACCGATCCTACAGCATCCAAGCTAATGTCTCTCCCTGATATTGCATTATTCTCCTCTTTCACCAGCAATGCCACCCCACCTCCTCTTCCTTTCTGTTTATCCTTCCTGAATATCGAATACCCCAGCATGTTTAGCTCTCAGCCTTGGTCACCCTGGAGCCATGTCTCCGTAATTCCAACTATATCATATTCCTTAACTACTAACTGCACATTCTATCCATCCACCAGTTTTTCTCATCTCCCTTCTACCTTTTGCTTCTGTCCTCCTTTTATGGCCCTCTGCCTCCTTGCATTGGTTCCCATCCCCCTGCCCTGTTAGTTTAAACATGACCTTTCCTACATTCTCTTTCCTGTTAACTGCACGCATACGCGTCCATGTTGTTGACTCCAGCCCCCCACTGTTTAGTTTAAATCCACTAGCATTAGCTAGTTGGTTTAAAGTAGCTAGTGGGTTTCAACCTGATAGCACTAGCAAATCTGCCTGCCAGAATGTCGTTCCCCTTCCAATTAAGGTGCAACCCGTCCCTATGGTACAGGTCACCCCTGCCCCAGAAGA
The DNA here is from genome assembly GCF_010909765.2 of Amblyraja radiata. Lineage (NCBI taxonomy): Eukaryota > Metazoa > Chordata > Chondrichthyes > Rajiformes > Rajidae > Amblyraja > Amblyraja radiata. The sequence goes on along the minus strand of NC_045958.1, from coordinate 108,866,176 downwards.
GATTCCATTGATCTACAAATCTAAATCCCTGCCTCCTGCACCAACTCCCCAGCCACACATTCAGATTCCCTATCTCCCTGTTCCGACCCTCACCAGCACGAGGTACTGGAAGCAAGCCAGAGATAACCACCCTAGAAGTCCTGCTTTTCAGCCTCCTACCTAGTTCTCTATATTCACATTGCAGAACCTCCTTACCCACGTCATTTGTGCCTACTCGAAGGGCCGAATGGCCTACTCCTGCACCTATTGTCTATTGTCGATTGTCTACATGCACAACTACTTCCGGCTGCTCACCTTCCCTCTCGAGGATGTTCTGAAGTCGGTCTGAGACATCTTGGACCCTGGCACCAGGGAGGTAGCACACCCTCCTCGAGTCTCGCCCGTCGCCACAGAATCTCCAGTCCGCACCTCAGACAATGGAGTCACCACCACTACGGCTCTGCCTGACGTCGGTCTTGCCGGTCGAGTCTCAACGCGAGGATTCGAGCCACAGACCTGTCCGCCGCTCGGACTGGAAGCGTCGTCTGCCCCGACAGCTCCCAAGAGGGCGTGCCTGTTCGCAAGAGGTACGTCCACCGAGGTCTCCTGCACTCGCTTCATCCCCTTTCTCTCCGTCCCTACCCCTCGCACCTCCTGCACTCTCGGAGTGACAACCTGACCGTAGGTCCTGTCCAGGAAGCTTTCCTCGTCCCGAATAGACCTCAGGTCACCCAGCTGCTGCTCCAGTTCCCCAACTCGGTCCCTTGAGGAGCTGCACCTGGACACAGTTCCCACACATGTAGTGGCCAGTGACACCAGCCATGCCCTGACTACACCAGGTTAATTCCCGGGATGGCGGGACCGTCATTTGCTGAGAGAATGGAGCAGCTGGGCTTGTACACTCTGGAGTTTAGAACGACGAGAGGGGATCTTATTGAAACATATAAGATTATTAAGGGTTTGGACACGCTAGAGGCAGGAAACATGTTCCCGATGTTGGGGGAGTCCAGAACCAGGGGCCACAGGGGTAAGCCATTTAGAACGGAGATGAGGAAACGCTTTTTCACACAGAGAGTTGTGAGTGTGTGGAATTGTCTGCCTCAGAGGGCGGTGGAGGCCGGTTCTCTGGATACTTTCCAGAGGGGAGAAGGCAGGAATGGGGTACTGATTGGGGATGATCAGCCATGATCACATTGAATGGCGGTGCCGGATGGAAGGGCCGAATGGCCTACTCCTGCACCTATTCTCTATTGTCTATTGTATAGGATAGTATAAGTATGCAGGGATTGCTGGTCGGTGCGGACTCGGTGGGCTGAAGGGCCCATTTCCACGCTGTATCTAAACTAAACTCAAGTCAACTCCGGCATTCAATCATGGCTGGCGGACAAAAATGCTGGAGAAACTCAGCGGGTGCAGCAGCATCTATGAAGCGAAGGAAATAGGCAACGTTTCGGGCCGAAACCTTTCTTCAGACTAAATCAAGGCTGATCAAATTTCCCTCTCTACCCCATTCTCCTTTTTAGAGATACAGCATGGAAATAGGCCCTTCGGCCCACCACGTCCACGCCGACCAGCAATCACCCAGTACACTAACACTATCCCACACGCGAGGGACAATTTACAATCTTTACCAAAGCCAATTAACTTATAAACCAGTACCTCTTTGGATCGTGGGAGGAAACTGAAGATCTCGGAGAAAACCCACGCAGGTCACGGGGAGAACGAACACACTCGTCCAACATTTGGAAAAAAAAAATAATAATTAGAACGGAGACGAGGAAACACTTTTTCTCACAGTGAGTGGTGAGTCTGTGGAATTCTCTGCCTCAGAGGGCGGTGGAGGCAGGTTCTCTGGATGCTTCCAAGAGAGAGCTAGATAGGGCTCTTAAAAATAGCGGAGTCAGGGGATATGAGAAGAAGGCAGGAACGGGGTACTGATTGGGGATGATCAGCCATGATCACATTGAATGGCGGTGCTGGCTCGAAGGGCCAAATGGCCTACTCCTGCACCTATTGTCTATTGTCTATTGTCTATTCCTTACAGACTGCAGCTGTAGTCAGGATGGAACCCAGGTCTCTGGTGCTGTAAGGCAGCAACTCTACCGCTGCGTCACCATGTCTCCTGGTCTCTTGGCACGAAACATATATACATTTTCAAAATATCTATTTGGCGTACACTAAACCCTACTAGCCTCTCTTCTCTGCACTATCACCTTTTCATTACTTCATGAAGCAAAATACAGTTGATAAACAATTGCATTTTTGCCCTTATATGTCAATGTTCTTAACTTAGCAAACGTCGTCATGGCAACACTTCCTAAAAAAAACATTAAAGAAATCATAGTGGAACGCACAGAGTCATTTAGTGCATTGGAAGATTAATTTGTGTCCCTCCATCATTTTGTTTTGTAGCGTTGTTTTGTGATTAATAGCCATCGGTGCCAGTGAGCTAAATGTTCTGGGAATTCTTTCCACTTTTTTAGTTTCGCTTAGTTTAGAGATACTCACCAACCAGCGATTCCCACACGCTAACACTATCCTAGGAGTGTAGGAGCAAAGAGGTCCTTCTGCAATTGTACAGGGCTCTCGTGAGACCACACCTGGAGTATTGTGTGCAGTTTTGGTCTCCAAATGTGAGGAAGGACATTCTTGCTATTGAGGGAGTGCAGCGTAGGTTCACGAGGTTAATTCCCTGGATGGCGGGACTGTCATATGCTGAGAGAATGGAGCGGCTGGGCTTGTATACTCTGGAGTTTAGAAGGATGAGAGGGTATCTTATTGAAACATACAAGATTATTAAGGGATTGGACACGCTAGAGGCAAGAAACATGTTCCCAATGTTGGGGGAGTCCAGAACCAGGGGCCACAGTTTAAGAATAAGGGGTAAGCCATTTAGAACGAAGATGAGGAAAAACTTTTTCACCCACAGAGTTGTGATTTTGTGGAATTCTCTGCTTCAGAAGGCAGTGGAGGAAAATTCTCTGGATGCTTTCAAGAGAGGGTTAGATTCTTAAAGTCAAGGGCTATGGGGAGAAGGGAGGAACAGGGTACTGATTGTGGATGATCGACCATGATCACAGTGAATGGCGGTGCTGGTTCGAAGGGCCGAATGGCCTACTCCTGCACCTATTGTCTATTGTCTAAACAAACTAGCGACAATTTACATTGACACCAAGCTAATTAACCTATATGCCTGTACGTCTTTGGAGTATGGGAGGAAACCGGAGCACCCGGAGAAAACCCACACGGTCACAAGGAGAACGTACAAAGTCTGTACAAAGCACCGTAGTCGGGATCGAACCCGGGTCTCTGGCGCTGTAAGGCAGCTACTCTACCGCTGCGCCACCAAAGATGGACACAAAAAGCTGGAGTAACTCAACGGGACAGGCAGCATCTCTGGAAAGAAGGAATAGGTGACATTTCGGGTCGAGACCCTTCTTTAGACGCAGAGTCAGGGGAAAGGGAAACGAGAGATATAAACGATGATACAGAAAAACTGAATGAAAGATATGCTAAATCAACAGATCAAGGAAAGGTAGAGCCCACAATGGTCCATTGTTGGTTGTGGGGTAGGTCGTAATGAGTAATATAGACAGTGAAACTCAGCAGGACGACAGTGAAACTAGTACGATGACTAGGGTGGGGGAGGGACGGAGAGAGAGGGGAAGCAAGGGTTACTTGTAGAGAAACCAATATTCATACCGCTTTTTTAGTTTGTTGTCACATGTACCGAGGTACAGTGAAAAGCTTCATCGTTGGGTGTTAACCAGTCAGCACAAAGGCTACACATGATTACATACGTTATTAACTGTGTATAGATACAGGATAAAGGGAATAACATGAATAACATTTAGTGTAAGATCAAGTCCAATTAAAGACAATCCAGGGTCTTCAATGGGGTGGAGAGTAGTTCAGGACTGCTCTCTAGTTGTTGATAGGATGGTTCAGTTGCCTGATAACAGCTGGGAAGAAACTGTCCCTGAATCTGGAGGTGTGCGTTTTCACACTACATGTATATGGCGCCTATACCTCGAACATGGGGCAGCACAGTGGCTTGGCGGTAGAGTTGCCTCCTTACAGCGCCGGAGACCCTGTGCGTACCCACATACAGGTACATGCAAACAGTCGTCACGTATAGGGCGTCATCAAAGTGACAAAGCGTTCCATTCAAGGCCCAATGATCCCTCTGTGTTCTCAGCGTCCCACCCCCCCCCCCCCCCCCCCCCCCACTGCCCCACCCCCACCCCCACCACGCCGGGACCGTCCTTTCAGGGGCCCATCCACAACCACCGCCAGGTGACAGCGGGTGCTGTCTGTATGGAGTTTGCACGTTCTCCCATCAGGGTCTCCTCTGGGAACTCTGGTTTCCTTCCACACTCCAAATACGCACAGGATTGTACGTTGATTGGCTTGGTTAAATCGTAAATGATCCCCAGTGTGTGTAGGGTTGATGGGCTCGGTGGGCTGAAGGGCCTGTTTCCGTGCTGTATCTCTAGAGTGTAAAGTCTAAAGGGAAAGATAGACCAGCCATGATTGAATGGCGGAGTAGACGTTAGTTCAGAGATACAGCAGGAAAACAGGCCCTTCGATCCGCCGAGTTCGCGCCGACCAGCGATCCCCGCACAATGACACTGCCCTATACACACATGGGTCAATTCACAATTTTACAGAAGCCAATTAACCTGCAAACCTGCACGTCTTTGGAGTGTGGGAGGAAACTGGAGCACCCGGAGAAAACCCACGCAGGTCACTGGGGGAACATGGAAACATCGAGCCTGCACCGCCATTCAATATGATCATGGCTGATCATCCAAATCAATATCCCATACCTGCCTTCTCTTCATACCCCCTGATCGCTTTAGCCACAAGGGCCACATCTAACTCCCTCTTAAATATAGCCAATGAACTGGCCTCAACTACCTTCTGTGGCAGGGAATTCCACAGATTCACCACTCTCTGTGTGAAAAATGTTTTCTCATCTCGGTCCTAAAAGACTTCCCTCATATCCTTAAACTGTGACCCCTTGTTCTGGACATCCCCAACATCGGGAACAATCTTCCTGCATCTAGCCTGTCCAACCCCTTAAGAATTTTGTAAGTTTCTATAACATCCCCCCTCAATCTTCTAAATTCTAGCGTGTACAAGCCGAGTCTATCCAGTCTTTCTTCATATGAAAGTCCTGCCATCCCAGGAATCAGTCTGGTGAACCTTCTCTGTACTCCCTCTATGGCAAGAATGTCTTTCCTCAGATTAGGAGACCAAAACTGTACGCAATACTCCACGTGTGGTCTCACCAAGACCCTGTACAACTGCAGTAGAACCTCCCTGCTCTTATACTCAAATCGTACAAACTCCGTACAGACAGCATCCGCAGTCAGGATGGAACCCGGGTCCTGGTGCTGTGAGGCAGCAACTCTACCGCTGCGCCACCGTGCCGCCCCACTTGATGAGGCAAAGGGCCTAATTCTGCTCCAATGACATAAACCTATGAACTTTATGAACTAGAGGAACAAAATGCACTTAGAGGGGTTATATTTCAATGAATGCCCAGTGAGCGTGGATATGTAACAGTATTATCTTACACCCTGCAGCCTGAGAGGGTGTCTCGTTAATCACAGCCTAGTTTCAAAGCAATATCACTACTCCATCAGCACTTTTCCATCTTACTCACGCCTGCCAGATTCCCAGGGAGTGGAAGGAGGGGGGTTCGGGAGGGAGGGGAAGGGAGGGGGACGGAAGGGTCGCTTGTCCAAACACAATCTTTGCTTGAGACGAAGCAAGACCAAAAAGGCTTGAGGGTTATAGAAACATAGCAACATAGAAACATAGGAAATAGGTGCAGGAGGAGGCCATTCGGCCCTTCGAGCCTACACCGCCATTCATTGTGATTATGGCTGATCGTCCCCAATCAATATCCCATGCCTGCCTTCTCCCCATATTCCTTGACTCCACTAGCCCCTAGAGCTCTATCTATCTATCTCTTAAATCCATCCAGTGATTTGGCCTCCACTGCTCTCTGTGGCAGGGAATTCCACAAATTCACAACTCTCTGGGTGAAAAAGTTTTTCCTTACCTCAGTCTTAAATGGCCTCCCCTTTATTCTAAGACTGTAGCCCCTGGTTCTGGACTCACCCAACATTTTTCCTGCACCTAGCTTGTCCAGTCCTTTTATAATTTTATATGTTTCTATATGAGTTTCCCCCTCATCCTTCTAAACGCCACCAGTCCTTTTATAATTTTATATGTTTCTATAAGATACCCCCTCATCCTTCTAAACGCCAGTGAATACAAGCCTAGTCTTTTCAATCTTTCCTCATATGACAGTCCCGCCATCCTAGGGATCAATCTTGTGAACCTACGCTGCACTGCCTCAATCACAAGGATGTCCTTCCTCAAATTAGGAGACCAAAACTGTACACAATACTCCAGATGTGGTTGTGCAGGAAGGAACTGCAGATGCTGGTTTAAACCGAAGATAGACACAAAAATGCTGGAGTAACTCAGCGGGACAGGCAGCATCTCTGGAGAGAAGGAGTGGGTGATGTTTCGGGTCGAGACCCATCTTCAGACTCAGAGTCGGGGGAGAGGGAAACGAGAGATATAGACAGTGATGTAGAGAGTTATAGAACAAATAAATGAAAGATATGCAAAAAAGTTACAATGATAAAGGAAACAGGCCATTAGCTGTAAGCTGGGTGAAAACCATGGCTGTGGAGGCCAAGTCAGTGGATATTTTTAAGGCAGAGATAGACAAATTCTTGATTAGAACGGGTGTTAAGGGTTATGGGGAGAAGGCAGGATTGGGATTAGGAGGCAGAGTTCAGCCATGATTGAATGGCGGAGTAGACTCGATGGGCCGAATGGCCTAACTCTACTCCTATGACTTGTGAACTTGAATTCACGAATTAATGTGAACTTGTGAAAATGAATTACAGATAATGATACGACTTTGACGCTAGGATGACTTAGGTGGGGGGAGTCCAGAATCAATAGTGTTTTATTGTCATGTGTCCCAGATAGAGCAATGAGATTCTTACTTACTGCAGCACAACAGAATATGTAAACATAGTATACTGTAAATAATATGATAAACGAGAGAGAAAAAAGTCCAGCGTGCGTACATATGATGGAGAGAGGGGGGGGGGGGGGGTTAATTGGAGAAATCAATATTCATACCTCTGGGGTGTAGATGTTAGAAGGACAGGCACAAAATGCTGGAGTAACTCAGCGGGATGGGCAGCACCTCTGGAGAGAAGGAATGGGTGACGTTTCGGGTGGAGACCCTTCTTCAGACTGGTTAGGGATAAGGGAAACGAGAGATAAAGACGGTGATGTGGAGAGATAAAGAACAATGGATGAAAGGTTTAAAAAAAGTAACGATGAGAAAGGAAACAGGCCATTGTAAGCTGTTTGTTGGGTGAAAATGAAAAGCTGGTGCGACTTGGGTAGGGGAGGGATAGAGAGAGAGGGAATGCCGGGGCTACCTGAAGTGAGAGAAATCAATATTCATACCACTGGGCTGTAAGTGCAGGCGACTGGAGTTTAAGAGAGCGGTCACTGTATCTATAGTCAGTCTGTCTGTCTGTCTGTCTGTCTGTCTGTCTGTCTGTCTGTCTGTCTATCTATCTATCTATCTAATTCCATGGCTGTGGAGGCCAAGTCAGTGGATATTTTTAAGGCAGAGATAGACAAATTCTTGATTAGAACGGGTGTCAAGGCTTATGGGGAGAAGGCAGGAAAATGGGATTAGGAGGCAGAGATCAGCCATGATTGAATGGCGGCGTAGACTCAAAGGGCCAAATGGCCTACTCCTGCACCTATTGCCTATCTATCTCTATATCTGTCTGTCTGTCTGTCTGTCTGTCTGTCTGTCTCTGTCTGTCTATTTATTTAGCTATCTATCTATCTATCTATCTATCTATCTATCTATCTATCTATCTATCTATCTATCTATCTATCTCTAACTATCTATATATCTATCAATTTTCAATTTCAATTTACAATTAAAAAAACGTTATTGGCATGATAAAATACATCGTTATATTGCCAAAGTATAAAACATAACATACATATTTAAAATGCATAATTATAAATACAAGTATACAGTGCATGGATAGACCTATATGGATAGACACAATAGACCTATAGCCCTTTCTTGATTGCTACAACTTGCAGCTGTAAGCAGTATAAAGAATAGCAAGTTTAGCAATTCAATATTAATTTCTTAGTGTCAGTTAATGTCACTATGTGTGTGCGTGCATATGTGCATATTGGTCATCCATCCATCCATCCATCTATCCATCTCTCTATCTCTCTACCTCTCCCTCCCCCTCTCCCTCCCCCTCTCCCTCTCCCTCTCTTTCTCTCTCTGTCTGTTTCTGTAGCTCTGGGACACTCCTAAAGGCGGTGCTAGTGTGGGCTGGTCAGACAGGCGAGAGGGTTTAAAGCCAGCGACACAGCGAGCAGACTCTGAGCAGGGAGTAGTTACCTTCACCGCTACTGAACCCCACCCCTCCCCAAAAAAATGCCCCAAAACGTGGTACTGAACGGACCGGGCCCCTGGGGATTCCGACTGACCGGCGGGGCTGATTTTAACCAAAGTTTGACCGTCTCTCGGGTAAGTTTGTTACTGTATGTTAACACTGCGGGCGATAGCGTTGTGCACAGCGCTCAGCACACACCACACTGACCCAGACCTGTGCTCGGCACGTCCTCACATCGTGTGAGCTGGTTCTCACAGTGGGCGAGGGCTTCTCCATCAGTGGAAGGCTTTTCCAATTATCGTTCTGCAACTTTTAATGTCCAGGCTACCAATTCGTCCAAGCTTTGCCCATACATGGAGTTGGTGATACTCCGGCTGAGCGGAATGCACTGAAGTCATTGGACTTCGTTCTGAATCAGTCTGAAGACAGGGTCCAGACCCGAAACGGCGCCTGTCCAGTCTCTTTAGAGGTAGCTCCCTGACGCACTTTGTGATGTGGACAAGATCAAAGATCCTATAGGATCCTATAGGGTCTTTGGACAAGATTTCAGCATCTGCAGTTCCTCGGGTTCCCTCCACAGATGCTGCCTGGTCCATTGAATTATAGAGTGGTAGAGTGATACAGCGTGGAAACAGGCCCTTCGGCCCAACATCCCCACACTGACCAACTTGTACCAGGGGCCACAGTTTCAGAATAAGGGGTAAGCCATTTAGAATGGAGATGAGGAAACACTTTTTCATACAGAGAGTTGTGAGTCTGTGGAATTCTCTGCCTCAGAGGACGGTGGAGGCCGGTTCCCTGGATACTTTCAAGAGAGAGCTTGATAGGGCTCTTAAAGATAGCGGAGTCAGGGGATATGGGGAGAAGGCAGGAACGGGGTATTGATTGTGGACGATCAGCCATGATCACATTGAAGGCGGTGCTGGCTCGAAGGGCTGAATGGCCTACTCCTGCACCTATTGTCTATTGTACCATCTACTTGCATTTGGCCCATATCCCTTCAAACCTGTCCTATCCATTTACCTGTCTAACTGTTTTTGAAATGTCGTTATAGTACCTGCCTCTTCTGGCAGCTCGTTCCGTACACCCACCACTCTTTGTGTGAAAAGGTTACCCCCCTCCAGAACCGTGTGTTGTGGGCAAGATTCCAGCATCTGAAGTACCTTGCATCACCTCCACAGATGCTGCCTGATCCACTGAGTTCCTCCAGCATTTTGCTCAAGATTCCAGCATCTGTAGTTCTATGTTTAGTTTAGTTTAGTTTATTGTCACATGTATCAAGGTACAGTGAAAAGCTTTTGTTGTGTGTTCTGCTGTTTTCAGGTGACTGAACCATCCTACCAACAACTAGAGAGCTACTATCTGCCTCATTGGAGACCCTCGGACTATCTTTGATCAGACTTTACAGGTTTTATCTTGCACTGAACGTTAATCACGTTATTCCCTTTATCGTGTATCTGTACACTGTGGACGGCTTGTTTGTAGACAAGAGACAATAGGTGCAGGAGTAGGCCATTCGGCCCTTCGAGCCAGCACCGCCATTCAATGTGATCATGGCTGATCATCCCCAATTAGTACCCCGTTCCTGCCTTCTCCCCATATCCCCTGACACCGCTATTTTTTAGAGCCCTATCTAGCTCTCTCTTGAAAGCATCCAGAGAACCTGCCTCCACCGCCCTCTGAGGCAGAGAATTCCACAGACTCACCACTCTCTGTGAGAAAATGTGTTTCCTCGTCTCCGTTCTAAATGGCTTACCCCTTATTCTTAAACTGTGGCTCTGGTTCTGGACTCCCCCAACATCGGGAACATGTTTCCTGCCTCTAGCGTGTAATCATGTATTATCTTTCCACTGACTTGTTAGCACACAACAAAAGCTTTTCACTGTACCTCGGTACATATGACAATAAACTAAACTTAACTCAACTATCCAGTCAGTGGACAGACTGATTACATTGGAGCAATCCACAGTGTACACATACAGGATAAAGGGAATAATGTTTCGTGATGAGTTGAGTTGATAGTCCAGTAGAGTCCAATTAAAGATAGTCCGAGGGTCTTCAATGAGGAAGATAGTAGCTCAGGACTAATCTTGTGTTGTTGGTAGGATGGTTCAGTTGCCTGATAACAGCTGGGAAGAAACTGTCCCTGAATCTGGAGTTCATAAGTTCATAAGTAATAGGAGCAGAATTAGACCATTTGGCCCATCATGTCTACTCCGCCATTCAATCGTAGCTGATCTATCTCTCCCTCCTAACCCCATTCTCCTGCCTTCTCCCCATATCTGCCTGACACCCGTACTAATCAAGAATCTATCTATCTCTGCCTTAAAAATATCCACTGACTTGGCCTCCACGACCATCTCTCCCATCCCTGAGCCCCCCATTTCCCTTTTGGTTTAAACATGAAGTATAAAAATAAGTTGACCATTTAGCCTTGAACCCACCACAGTATTCAATAAAATTATAGCTAGTGATCAGGGAGTGGAGGCCTGGAATACAGAAGCTTCGGTGTAGTTTAAGCCCCTGTCCCACTTAGGAAACCTGAACGGAATCCTCTGGAGGCTTTGCGCCCCACCCAAGGTTTCCGTGCGGTTCCCGGAGGTTCCCGGATGTTTTTGTCAGTCTCCCTACCTGCTTCCACTACCTGCAACCTCCGGGAACCGCACGGAAACCTTGGGTGGGGCGCAAAGTCTCCAGAGGTTTCCGTTCAGGTTTCCTAAGTGGGACAGGGGCATTTATTGTCACGGGTACAGTGAAAATCTTTTGTGCTAACCAGTCTGCAGAAAGACAATACATGATCATAGTGGCATGACATGTATAGATACATGATAAGGGAATAACGTTTAGTGCAAGGTAAAGCCAGCAACGTCGGATCAAGGATAGTCCGAGGGTCACCAATGAGGTAGATAGTAGTTCAGCACTGCTTTCTGGTTATGGTAGGATGGTTCAGTTGCCTGATCACAGCTGGGAAGAAACTGTCCCTGAATCTGGGGGTGTGCGTTTTCACACTTCTGTACCTCTTGCCTGATGGGAGAGGGGAGAAGAGGGAGTGGCCAGGGTGTGACCGGTCCTTGATTATGCTGCTGGCCTTGCCGAGGCAGCGTGAGGTATAAATGGAGTCAATGGAAGGGAGGTTGGTTTGTGCGATGGTCTGGGCTGCGTCCACAATTCGCTGCAATTTCTTGAGATCTTGGATCTTGCTGGGGTTTCTAGATTAATCGGCTTTGGTAAAAAAATAGTAAATTGCCCCCAGTGTGTGTGGGATAGTGTTAGTGTTTGGGGTGATCTCTGGTCGGCGCGGAATCAGTGGGCCGAAGGGCCTGTTTCCACACTGGATCTCTAAAGTCTAAATTCCAAGTATAGATACGGCATTGAAACAGGCCCTTTGGCCGACTGAGTCTACACTGATCATCGATCTCCTGTTCACACCAGTTCTATGTTATCCCAGTTTCTCATTCACATCCTACACACTAGGGGCAATCTGTTGCTGTTTATCCTTCGAAGGAGGCCATGTCTTCAGTGTTTTTGTTTGTGGGTCCGGAGGTGAGCGGTGAGACCGATCCGGGCCCGGAAGGCTCGCCCGCATACGGGACAGAGTTGGGTGGTCTCCGCAGTAGAAGTTGAAGTGGCTCGAGCCTTGCGCACGGCGCGTATCATCTGAGCTTGTGCAGTGCGCTTCTTCTCAGCTGCACGCGCTCCTGTGGGGATCTTGCTTCGCCCAGTTGGGCGGTACGGGTCCTGAACTCATGACTTGTGCGTCGACTTGGATTAAAGTGAGGGAGAGTTGCACAAATCGCCAGCCTCGCTCTCTCGTCCCGGCCTGTCTGGATCCAGTGGCAAGACGTAGTCAAGACGGCCGGCGATAGGTCAGGATGCAGCGGATGGCCACCAGTGTTCCGCGTGAACATTGCGCTCCACGACGCTTTGCCAGGTTCACCTTCCTGCCCGTCGGACCCCCGAATGGTGGTCTCCTCCGTGTGTTCCGCCGGATCCAGTCTAAAGATAAGATGTGGCCTCATGGGGGATGGTGCTAAATTGGAGAAAGGCCCATCACTGCAGTATTTGGCAGGAGATGTGGAGAGTGGATGGGTAGCAGCTGTTGTTGAGTACGTCAGTATGTGGGAGTCCTTCCAAGGCCGGCCGGTCAAAATTCATGAGCAACATGTTACTGTGGGTACAGTAAACTGGACTGGTCTAGGAACGCTGAGGGACCTGTACAAGAAGGGACAGAGCCGCCTGTACTTTTTGAGAAGGCTCCGCTCCTTCAACATCTGCAGTAAGATGCTGCAGATGTTCCACCAAACTGCAGGCGTTGGAATCTGGAGCAAAACACAAAGCGCTGGAGGAACTCGGGTGACGTCTGTGGAGGGCATGAACAGAGGAACAGACCCTTCATCAGAATAAGGGGTAGGCCATTTAGAACAGAGATGAGGAAGAACATTTTCACACAGGGAGTTGTGAGTCTGTGGAATTCTCTGCCTCAGAGGGCGGTGGAGGCCGATTCTTTGGATGCTTTCAAGAGAGAGCTAGATAGTGTTCTTAAAGGTAGCAGAATCAAGGGATATGGGGAGAAGGCAGGAATGGGGTACTGATTGTGGATGATCAGCCATGATCATTTTGAATGGTGGTGCTGGCTTCTTCTTTCGTGTCTATTTTCCATGTTCCAAATGTTGGCTTCGCTGTCATCGTCCGTCCTGAAAAGGACGCAAGCCTCCGGCGACAATCAGTGGGAGCCATCACTTGTTGCAATAGATTAGATTAGATTAGATTAGATAGCCTTTATTGTCATTCAGACCGAAGTCTGAACGAAATTGAAGCAGTCATACATACAATACAATACAATAAAAAACAACAATAAACACATATTAACATCCACCACAGTGAGTCCACCCAACATCTCCTCACTGTGATGGAGGCAAAAGTCTTTGGTCTCCAGTCTCTTCCCTCCTCTTCTCCCTCTGCGCTGAGGCGATACCCCCCGGGCGATGTTACAACTGTCCCGCGGCTCAAACACCGCGGCCCGGGGTGGTCGAAGCTGCCGCCCACCAGTCCTGCTGACGCAGCCGCTGGCCCGCGGCCGAACCCCGGACTCAGGCCACCGCCGCCAGAACACCGTCCCAGCCACCGGAGCACCGTTCCAGCCCCGAGCCGGATCGCCCTCACGTGAGTGCCGTTACCGTCTCAGCCTCGCGCCAGGCCGCCCCGACATGGGCGCCGCTCCTCCCTCGGGCTGGGCCGCCCCGGCATGGGCACCGCTTCTCCCTCGGGCTGGGCCGCCCCGGCATGGGCGCCGCTCCTCCCTCGGGCTGGGCCTCCCCGGCATGGGCGCCGCTCCTCCCTCGGGCTGGGCCGCCCCGACTGGGCACCGCTTCTCCCTCGGGCTGGGCCGCCCCGGCATGGGCGCCGCTTCTCCCTCGGGCTGGGCCGCCCCGACTGGGCACCGCTCCTCCCTCGGGCTGGGCCGCCCCGACTGGGCACCGCTCCTCCCTCGGGCTGGGCCGCCCCGGCATGGGCGCCGCTTCTCCCTCGGGCTGGGCCGCCCCGACTGGGCACCGCTCCTCCCTCGGGCTGGGCCGCCCCGGCATGGGCGCCACTCCTCCCTCGGGCTGGGCCGCCCCGACTAGGCGCCGCTCCTCCCTCGGGCTGGGAACTCCGTACCTCCCCGAGCTCGGCCACTCCGACGGGAGCACCGTTCCTTCCTTGGGCCGGCCGTCCTCACGGGAGCATCACAGCCCCTCACGGAAGCCCTGTTCCAGCCCCGAGCCGGGCCGTCCTCACGGGAGCGAGCCCAGTGCGAGTCCTGGCGGGCTCTGCCTCCTGAGCCTCGAGGTCGCCAGCTCCGCCATTAGGCCTCAGCGCAGACGGAGGCAGAGAAGGGGAATACGACAAAAAAGTCGCATTCCCCTGCAGGGAGAGACAGCAAGCCCCTTTTCAACCCCCCCCCCCCCCAAAACAGAAACTAAAAACCAAAACTAGACTAACCAAAACGAAAATAAACAACACAAAAAACACAAAACAAACAGGACTGCCGGAGAGCCGCTGCAGCCAGAGCCGCGCCGCCACTAGAACGGTAGCAGAATTAGCTCAGGATACGTCCAGTTTCCAGCCCCGTAACGTGGACACTTCTGCTAAAGGGGCCATAATGTTGCTGTTTACGGTAGATAAAATCTCTGGTGGAGCCTTATCGATGCTCATGGAGCAGCTGATTGCTGCTGAATCAATCCTACTTGGTACACTAATGTCAAGGGCCTGTCCCACTGTACGAGGTAATTCAGGGGTAATTCTCCCGAGGTTCCCCTGATCGAACTCGGAGAATTACGGTAATAGCCGTTCGTAGGTACTCGGGGCTCTAATGGACATTTTTCACAGTGCTGAAGAAACTTCACGAGTTTCCGCGTTTCCCCGAGTACCTGCCGTTAGCATTACGAGCCGCTACGAGACATCCACGAGCTCCGACGTACCCGTTACATACATTCTACGTACTTACCACGAGTTTGATTTTTTTATAACTCAGGAGAGCTCTTGAATTACCTCGTACAGTGGGACAGGCCCTTGAGACTGCACAAGGATTGTGCTGTAAATGGGTCGACTGGGCTTGTGTTCACTGGAATTTAGAAGGATGAGAGGGATCTTACAGAAACATGTAAAATTCTTAAGGGATTGGACAGGCTAGAGGCAGGAAAAATGTTCCCGATGTTGGGGGAGTCCAGAACCAGGGGTCACAGTATAAGAATAAGGACTGAGGACATTTAGGACTGAGATGAGGAGAAACGTTTTCACCCCGAGAGTTGTGAATCTGTGGAATTCTCTGCCACAGAAGGCAGTGGAGGCCAATTCACTGGATGTTTTCAAGAGGGAGTTAGATATAGCTCTTGGGGCTAATGGAACCGAGGGATAGCGGGAGAAAGCAGGAACGGGGTACTGATTTTGGATGATCAGCCATCATCATATTGAATGGCGGTGCTGGCTTGAAGGGCCGAATGACCTATTCCTGCACCTATTTTCTATGTTTCTATGTTTCTAAATTGGAGGCATAGGTTTCATATTTTTGCACTATTATTGTTTTTGTTTTGCTTAGTTTTAGTTTAGTGCAGAAACAGGCCCCTCGACCCATCAAGTCCGTACTAACCAGCGATACCCGCACTACTAACAATACATGATTCAACTCACACTGGGGGCAATTTATACTTTAAACAAAGCCAATTAACCTACAAACCTGTACGTCTTTGGAGTGTGGGAGGAAACCGGAGTTCTCGGAGAAAACCCACGCATGTCACGGGCAGAACGCAGAAACTCTGTACAGACAAGCACCCGAAGTCAGGATCGAACCTGGGTCTCTGGCGTTGTAAGGCAGCAGCTCCACCACTGCGCCACAGTGTTGCCCCAACATTGGAAAGCTTTTTGTTGTATACTAATCCAGTCAGCAAAAAGACAATGCATGATTACAATCCAGCCGTCCACAGTGTACAGATACAGGATAAAGGGAGTAAAGTTTAGTGCAAGATAAAGTCCGATTAAAGATAGTCCGAGGGTCTCCAACGATGGTAGGTCAGTTCCGCTCTCTAGAAATCTGGAGGTGTGCGTTTTCACACCTCTGCGCCTCATGGTCATGAAGGGAATAGACAGGGCAGATGCACAGAGTATTTTACCCAGAGTAAGGTAATCAAGAACCAGAAGACATAGGTTTAAGGTGGAGGGGAAAGATTCAATAGGAAGCTAAGAGGCAAGTTTTTCATCCAGAGGGCGGTGGAAATAAGCAATTAGCTGCTAGAGGATGTGGCGTCAGGTACTATAACAACATTTGAAAGACACTTGGACAGGTACATGGACAGGAAGAGGGATTTCACCAAACAGCAGATGGGACTAATGTAGTTGAGGTATCTTGGACAGCATGGGCACGTTGGGCCTGCTCCAATGCAGCATGGCTCCATGCCCATGGCTCGATGAAACTAGAATCATGTTGAAAGAACAGGCCAGAGAAAAGGTCACAGAAAGTTTAAACACAGAGGGCTCAACAATGCAGTAACCTCTTAATGTGAAGCTTCAGTCTCAACATGAGATGTAGCGTTATGATGGGTAAATCCTGTTGTAGACATGGCGGTAAATTCCAACACTATTATCATCAACAGTCCAGGTTCAGGAGCAGCTTCTTCCCTACAACCAGCAGGCTATTAAACACTTAAACCTCCAATACACACCGAACTACATGGACTATATACACACACACACACACACACACACACACACACACACACACACACACACACACACACACACACACACACACACACACACACACACACACACTCAAGCACACACTCAAGCACACACTCACACACACACTCACACACACACAAACACACTAACTCACTAACTCACTCACACACACACACACAAACACACTAACTCATTCACACATACAAACACACTCACACTAACTCACTCTCTCACACACACACACACACACACTAACTCATTCACTCACACACACACTCACACACACACAAACACACTCACTCACAGACTCACACACACACTCACACTCATACTCACTCACTCACTCACACACAAACACACTAACTCACTCACACATACAAACACACTCACACACACACACAAACACACCAACTCACTCACACATACAAACACACTCACACACACACACAAACACACCAACTCACTCACACATACAAACACACTCACACACACACACAAACACACTAACTCACTCACACACACACACACTAACTCATTCACTCACACACACACTCACTCACACACACACAAACACACTCACTCACAGACTCACACACTCACTCACACTCATACTCACTTACACTCACTCACACACACAGAAACATAGAAAATAGGTGCAGGAGTAGGCTATTTGGCCCTTTCAGCCAGCACCACCATTCAATAAGTTCATGGCATATAAGAATGCCTTTGTTCTGTGTAGGAAGGAACTGCAGATGTTGGTTTAAACCGAAGATAGACACAAAATGCTGGAGTAACTCAGTGGGACAGCCAGCATCTCTGGAGAAAAGGAATAGGTGACATTTCGGGTGGAGACCCTTCTTCAGACTGAAGAAGAATCTTGACCCGAAACGTCACCTATTCCTTCGCTCCGTAGATGCTGCCTCACCCGCTGAGTTTTTCCAGCATATTTGTCTACCTTCTTCAGACATTGTTCTGTTTGGGCCATATGACGACAAAACACTTTTGACTGTTAATAAGAATTATTCAATGCTTGGAATACAGAAATAGTTAACTAAAACTTTCAGAAGTTAGTTCCTTGGAAACAAGACATTCCAGCAACTCAAGCCAAATTTTGTAATCTTTCAAAGTAGTGTTTCTGCATCAGAACTAAAACGTGGTGCTGTTTGTCACGACATCTACTCCAGATGAAAATAATAACTAACAGATTCTGCAATTAAACATCTTTGAGAAAACTAGCTGCTCACACTCTATCACTAAGGACATTGTTTATTTGTTTAGTTTAGAGATATAGCGCGGAAACAGGCACTTCGGCCCACCGTGTCCGCGCCGACCAGCGATCCCCGCACACTAATGCTATCCCACACACACTGGAGACAATTTTACATTTGTACCGAGCCAATTAACCTGTAAACCTGTACGTCTTTAGGGTGTGGGAGGAATCGGCCTCAGGAACAGCTTCTTCCCCTCTGTTATCAGGCTTCTGAACGGTCCTTCCATAAGCTAGGGTACTGTCCGATTCACCTCTACCCCATTGCGGACATTGGACTTTGTCCCTGGAACTGATGTGCTACAATGCTGAGAACTATATTCTGCACTCTGTATCTTGCACTTTGTTTGGCTCGACTGTGTTACATATAGTAGTATCTAATTTGATTGGATAGCTTGCAAAACAAAGCTATTATAGACAATAGACAATAGGTGCAGGAGTAGGCCATTCGGCCCTTCGAACCAGCACCGCCATTCAATATGATCATGGCTGATCATCCATTCAGCACCCCGTTCCTGATTTTTCCCCATATCCCATGATTCCTTTAGCCTAAAGAGCTAAATCTAACTCTCGTTTAGAGATGCAACTCTTTGCAGTGTAGCATGTGATAACCAATTTGATTTAGAACATGTGTAAGAAGGAACTGCAGATGCTGGTTTAAACCGGAGATAGACACAAAAAGCTGGAGTAACTCAGCGGGACAGGCAGCATCTCCGGAGAGAAGGAATGGGTGACGTATTGGGTCGAGACCGTCTGTAGAAGGCTCATTACTTCTCTCCAGAGATGCTGCCTGTCCCGCTGAGCTACTCCAGCTTTTTGTGTCTTTCTTTGATTTAGAAGAGTGTGTGTGTGTGTGTGTGTGTGTGTGTGTGTGTGTGTGTGTGTGTGTGTGTGTGTGTGTGTGTGTGTGTGTGTGTGTGTGTGTGTGTGTGTGTGTGTGTGTGTGTGTGTGTGAATGTTTGCGTGAGCGTGTGCGTGAGCGTGTGCGTATGAATGTGTGAGTGAGTGTGAGTGTGTGTGTGAGTGTGTGCACGTGTGAGTGTGTGCACGTGTGTGAGTGAGTGCGCGTGTGAGTGAGTGCGCGTGTGAGTGAGTGCGCGTGTGAGTGTGCGCGTGTGAGTGTGCGCGCGTGAGTGTGTGCGTGAGAGAGTGCGAGAGAGTGTATATGCCTGGGTAATTCTCTTTCTGTTCCACTGTTCCATCGTTCCACTACTCTCTGTTTTCTTCTCTCTCTCTCTCTCTCTATCCCTCTCTCACTCAGCCACCTTCTCTCTTTCCCAGTCTTTCCCTTCAGCCTCTCTTTCTCTGAAATTCTATCTCTTTCTGTTCATTTGCCTCCATTCCCATCCTGTCTTAGTGCCCGCTCCCCCTCTCTCTGTATATGTCACCGTTTTTTCCATGCCTGTTTGTAATCCACACTCTGTTTTAGAAGATCTCTCTTTTTTTTCCCTTAACTAAAATAGGAAATTTCTCATGGGTTGTTGTTTTAAACTTTGGATGAACTAATGGAACAAGTTTGGTTCTTTAGTTATATAAGGAATTAACGTGGGAATCGCTCCTAGTTCTGCGGGAGAGAATTACAAAGCTTGGCTTATATATGAGCTATGATATTCATTTCATACCCTTCAGTTTTACAAGAAGGCAGTGTGGACTATCTCACCGCTAACATCTGAGTAATCAGAGCCAAGCGTAAAGATTCCATGGCCTTTTTTATTTTAAAACACCCTCGCCGTTATATGTTGGTATTGGTTTTGTTGTGCAATAAAAACTTTGAACATAGAACAGTACAGTATATGTAGAGGTACAACACCAGGAGACCCGGGTTCGATCTTGCCTACGGGTGCTGTCAGTACGGAGTTTGTACGTTCTCCCCATGACCTGCGCGGGTTTTCTCCGAGATCTTCGGTATCCTCCCACACTCCAAAGATGTACAGGTTTGCATATTAATTGGTAAATTGTCCCCAGTGTGTTTGTAGGATAGGGTTAATGGGCGGGGGTCGCTGGTCGGCACGGGCTCGGTGGGCCGAAGGGCCTGTTTCCGCGCTGTATCTCTAAACTAAATGAAACTAAACAGGCCTTTCTGCCCACAATGTCTGTGCCAAACATGATGCAAAGACCATCTCTTATCTACCCGCACACAATCCATATCCCTCCATTCCCTGCACATCCATGAGCCTATCCAAGAGTATTTTTAATGTCACTAACATATATCTGCTTCAACCACCACCAACATGGATAGTTTAAGAGGGAACTACAGATGCTGGAAAATCGAAGGTAGACAAGAATGCTGGAGAAACTCAGCGGGTGAGGCAGCATCTATGGAGCGAGGAAATAGGCAACGTTTCAGGTCGAGACCCGAAACGTTGCCTATTTCCTTCGCTCCGTAGATGCTGCATCACCCGCTGAGTTTCTCCAGCATTTTTGTCTACCAACATGGTTAGGACAGGTTTAGAGGGATATGGGCCAAACGCAGGCAGTGTTGATGGGACCAGTGTGGATGGGACATGTTGGGCGGTGTGGACAAGTTGGGCCGAAGGGCCTGTTTCCACTCTGTGTGACTATGAGCATCCATGGCAACACGTTCCAGGCACACACCATCATCTTTAAAAAAAAAACATGTCCCGCACATCTCCTTTGAACTTTGCCCCTCTCACCCTAAAGCTACACCCTTTTTTAATTGATTTTTCCATCCTGGGATAAAGCTCTGACTGTCTACCCTATCTATGCCTCCTTTAAAATGTATATACAGCTATCAGGTCTCTCTGCTACCTCTGTCATTCCAGAGAGTCTCTCCAACCACTGCCTGTATCTAATATCCTCTAATTTGGGACGACAGATGGCACAATGGGCTAAGTGTTCGGCTGGCAACCGGAAGGTAGCCGGTTCGAATCCCGCTTGGAGTGCATACTGTCGTTGTGTCCTTGGGCAAGACACTTCACCCACCTTTGCCTGTGTGTGAATGTGTGTGAGTGATTGGTGGTGGTCGGAGGGGCCGTAGGCGCAGATTGGCAGCCACGCTTCCGTCAGTCTGCCCCAGGGCAGCTGTGGCTACAGAAGTAGCTTACCACCACCGAGTGTGACTGAGGAGTGAATGAATAATGCGATGTAAAGCGCCTTGAGTATTAGAAAGGCGCTATATAAATCCCATCCATTATTATTATTAATACCCATCATAGAAGCTTACAGAATAATGAAAGGCATAGATAGAGTGGATGTGGAAAGGATGTTTCCACTGGTGGGAGAGTCTAGGACCAGAGGTCACAGCCTCAGGATTAAAGGGCGCTCTTTTAGAAAAGAGGTGAGGAGGAACTTTTTTTGTTAGAGGGTAGTTAATCTGTGGAACTCATCGCCACAAAGGGCCATCATCGGCTGTCACTCAAAATGAGTATGACTGTCCTCTCATGGAGGACGCCTGTGCGTGGCTTTGTTTAACGTGGGGAGACTGGTGCACAGACAGACACCCCACGGTCCTTGACAGATCTGGGTCAGGATCCAGTGGCATGGAGTCCAAGACGACCGGAGACCCTTTTCTGCTGCAGCCTTCATCCGCCTTCCCAGCCGTTGTGACGCTCCACTAAGGTCAGCCATCATCCTCCGCCTCTTCCACCATTGAGGTCTTGGTTGGATTGCTCTTTGTCAGAAACCACCCCCTCGACCTCACCGCCATGGGCTGTGGAGGCCAAGTCAGTGGATATTTTTAACGCATATATTTAAAACATTCTTGTTTAGGATGGGTGTCAGGAGTTATTGGGAGAAGGCTGGAAAACGGGATTTGGAGTCAGAGATCAGCCATGATTGAATGGCGGAGCGGACTCGATGGGCCGAATGGCCTAATTCTACTCCTATAACTTGTGAACTTGTGATCCAATGCAGGCTTTGTCTGCTTGCTATCCAGTCAAATCATACCAGACATGAGTACATCCAAGTTAAGGTTTTCAGAATGAAGAAGGGTCCTGACCCAAAACATCACCTATTCTATGTTCTCCAGAGATGCAACCTGACCACTGAGTTATTCCTTGCACTTTGTGTTCTAGGCAAGATTCCAGCATCTGCAGTTCCTTGTGTCTTCCACATTACACCTTTGGGGTTGGGGTTCACAAAATGACATGCATTCCTTGTGACCATCCACGGTGGTTGAACAACCCAAGGAGCCGCTGAATACAAAGTAGAACTCATCTCACCCTTGCCATCGGGAAGAAGGTACAGGAGCCTGAAAACTGTAACGTCCAGCTTCAGGAACAGCTTCTTCCCTACAGCCATCAGGCTTTTAAACACGACAACCTCTGAATAAGCTCTGAACGACATAGACTTGGGGCATTGGTTTTGACTTTTCGCACTTTTATTGTTTATTGTTTGTTTAGTTTAAAAATACAGCGAGGGAACAGGCCCTTCGCCCCCCCCCCCCCCCCTCCCCCCCCGAGTGTGCCCTGATTAGTGATCCCCGCACACTAACACTGTCCGACACACACGAGGGACAATTTACAACTTTACCCAGCCAATTAGCCTACAAACCTGTATGTCTATAGAGTGTGGGAGGAAACCGGAGCACCTTTGGAATAAAGGAATGGGTGATGTTTCGGGTCGAGATCCTTCTTCAGACTGAGAGTCAGGAGAGAGAGAGAGACAATAGACAATAGGTGCAGGAGTAGGCCATCCGGCCCTTCGAGCCAGCACCGCCATTCAATGTGATCAAGGCTGATCATCCACAATCAGTACCCCGTTCCTGCCTTCTCCCCATATCCCCTGACTCCGCTATCTTTAAGAGCCCTATCTAGCTCTCTCTTGAAAGTATCCAGAGAACCAGCCTGAGGCAGAGAATTCCACAGACTCACAACGCTCTGTGAGAAAAAGTGTTTTGTCGTCCCCGTTCTAAATGACTTACCCCTTATTCTTAAATAGAGATATTCTTAAATAGACATTGAGATATGGAAGGGTAAGGCGTGAAACGGGAGATCAAAGGGGATGAAGTTCTCAGAAAATGTAGCCCAGATCATTGTTAGCTGAGGGAAGGTGACAATGAGGCACATAATCAATAACATTTAATCAGGAGATGGGACATGTTGGGCGGTGTGGGCAAGTTGGGCCGATGGGCCTGTTTCCACGCTGTATGACGTGCATTTATACGGGGCGTTTACCAATCTCAGGACGTTCTCAAATGCTTTGCAGCAAATGAAATACTTCAGAAGTACACTCATGCTTGTAATGCGTCAACTGATCTTTGCTGCTGGAAAGGTCTCTGAAAATACCAACATGTTTTACACCATCGCTCATGCATTCCCTCAGCTAGAATTGACTGCAATAGTCCTGTCGGCTTGCAATAAATATGTTAAAATGACTGTCCAATTTTTTGTTTGCATGAGAAAGTCTTGTGATTGCGCTGCCTGAAAAAATGATTTGGGACCGACGCGGGTGAACCTTGGTAGAGGACACTTATAGGCGTAATGGCATCTAGTAACTCAGTTTAGTTTGTCCCTCTCACTGCCTCCTTCCCCCACTGAAATCATTCAAACTGACTGACCTTTCTCTCATGGCTCTGGCCTGTGAAGTATGGTGTTCTTTGAACTCAGTGGGGAAGCGCCCTTCAGCTGTTTGGACTTGTGTTTTCCTTTCACTTACCTCACTCGCGAAATATCCCCGATGATGCTCGGTCAGGGAAATTTATTTACGGACAGCCTAGTCAATTAACTAACGTCGGTTGTAATAAGGTCAATCCCCAAACAGTGTCACAAACAGGACGGGTGTCAGGGGTTACGGGGAGACGGCAGCAGAATGATGTTAGGAGGGAGAGATAGACCAGCCATGATTGAATGGCGGAGTAGACTCGATGGGCCGAATGGCCTTATTCTGCTCCTAGAACTTGTGAACTAATTGTTACAATGATATGGAAGATTGTTTACCACCAGGGGAGTCGGGGAGATGGCAGCCCTGCCGGCAGTCTGTTCGATTTTTCTTTCTTTTTGTTATTTTTTAGTGCGTTAAAAGTTTGTATTAATGTTCTTCGGTATGTTTTATGTGGGGGAGGGGGAGGGGATCGAAGAAACTTTTTTTCAGGTTCTTACGTTCCCGGGGATGTGATCAATTTTCGGATCACATTCTCCAGGCTCTGCGGCCTACCATAGCTGGAGCTGGAGGCCTCTTCGGACAGTCGTGAGCCCCACCGCGGGGCGCGGACTTAACGTCGGAGCGGATCCCTTGCCTGGGATTGCTCCCACCGTGATCACCGTGGACTTTACCATCAAGGGCTCGCAGTCTCGGGAGAAGCCAAGTCGCGAGCTCCAACACCTCGGAAAGCTCGATCAGCCCCGACGCGAGGTTCGATCGCCCGGCGCGGGGGAGCTGACATCCCCGATGCGGGAGCTGATCGCCTCGATGTGGAGGGCCCGAACGCCGCCGGCTACGGGAGCCAAGATCATCCCGTCAACTCGAGGCCCCCAACCGAGGAAGAACAAAAGGAAGGACTTGAACTTTTTTTCGCCTTCCATCACAGTGAGGAACGTGGAGGAGTCACTGTGGTGGATGTTCATGTTAAAATGTGTTTTTGAGTGATCTGTTGCTTTTAATTGTATGACTGACCTGGCCAATGAAATTCCTCGTATGTTGCAAAACATACTTGGCGAATAAAGTGTGATTCTGATTCTGATTCTGAAGTGCAATGGATGACACTAATACTGGAAATTGTAAATCCTATTCTGTTTGTTTGAGTATCATAGAATAATTTGGGGCTGCACGGTGGCGCAGCGGCAGAGTTGCTGCCTTACAGCCTCAGAGACCCGGGTTCCATCCTGACCATGGGTGCTGTCTGGACGGAGTTTGCACGTTCTCCTCGTGACCGCGCGGGTTTTCTCCGGGTGCTCCGGTTTCCTCCCACACTCCAAAGGCGTACAGGTTTGTAGGTTAATTGGCTTTGGTAAAAATTATAAATTGTTCCCCAGTGTGTGTAGGATAGTGTTAGTGTGCGGGGATCGCTGGTCGGTGAAAACGGACTCAGTGGGCCGAAGCGCCTGTTTCCACGCTGTATCTCTAAATTAAATAAACTAAACCAAATTCCAATGAAAGTGCAATGTATGAGATCTATACTGCAAACTGCAAATACTATTTTGATTGTCAGGGTATCATCGAAACATTTGGGGCAGCACGGTGGTGCAGCGGTAGAGTTGCTGCTTCACAACGCCAGAGACCCGGATTCCATCCTGACTACGCTCGCTGTCTGTATGGAGTTTGTATGTTCTCCCTGTGACCACGTGGGTTTTCTCTGGGTGCTCAGGCTTCCTCCCACACTGTAAATGATTGGCCTCTAGTAAATTGCCTCTACTGTGTAGGATGCAAAACTAGGATGGCATAGAACTGATGCATCGTTGGTCGGCATGGACTCGGTGGGCCGAATGGCCTGGTTCCACGCTGCATGTCTAAACTAGACCAAACGAAACGTCTTGGTAACAAAATGTGAATCGACAGAATGCAAAAATCTGAAAGGCGTAGAAGAGACTGCACGGTGGCGCAGCGGTAGAGCTGCTGCCTTACAGCAAATGTAACGCTGGAGACCCGGGTTCGATCCTGGCTACCGGTGCTGTCTGTACGGAGTTTGTACGTTCTCCCCGTGACTTTGTGTCACTGTCTCGCTCTGTCTGTCTCTCTCTGTCTGTCTGTCTCTCTCTGTCTGTCTCTCTCTGTCTCTGTGTCTCTCTGTTTCTCTCTCTGTCTCTCTCTCTCTGTCTCACTCTCTGACTCTCTGTCGCTCTCTCTCTCTGTCTCTATCTTTCTCTGTTGCTCTCTCTGTCACTCTCTCTGTTGCTCTCTCTCTGTCCCTCTCTCTGTCCCTCTCTCTGTCCCTCTCTCTATCTCTCTCTGTCTCTATCTCTCTCTGTCTCTATCTCTCTGTCGCTCTCTCTGTCACTCTCTCTGTTGCTCTCTCTCTGTCTCTATTTCTCTCTGTCTCTATCTCTCTCTCTGTCCCTCTCTCTGTCCCTCTCTCTATCTCTCTCTGTCTCTCTCTCTGCCTCTCTCTTTCTCTCACCCGTCACCAAAATACTTGTTGTCGTTTGTCTTAGCCTTGGATCATCAGGCTGTCAGAGTGTGACCTTTTAGCAACGGACTCATTTGGCAGTTCCACACTGACAAGACTGTAATAAGTGCTGCCCATCGCAATGGTAACAGCAGAGTACATTGATCTCAGTGTTATGCTTCAAGCTGTCTGACTATGAAAAGCAATAAGCCCATTTCTTCGCTGGGTGAATTACTCTAGTATTCTTGGAAGTTGCTTCTGCTGGTGCAGTGATTTTGCATACAAGTTCTGATTTTTTAGCTTGGTTTAATTTAGAGATGAAGTGCGGAAACAGACCCTTCTGCCCACCGAGTCCACGCCGACCAGCGATCCCCGCACGCTAACACTATCCTACACACACCAGGAACAATTTACAATTTATACCAAGCCAAGCATATGGATGGACAAGGTTGTGTCTCACCAATCTGATTGAGCTTTTTGGAGGCCAGTGACTAGTGGTGTGCCTCAGGGTTCGGTGCTGGGCCTGTTACTGTTTGTCATCTACATCAATGATTTGGATGAGAACATACATGGCATGATTAGCAAGTTTGCAGATGATACAAAAGTGGGTGGTTTTTGCAGATAGTGAAGATGGTTGTGAAAGATTGCATCAGGATCTGGATCGATAGACCAGGTGGGCTGAGGAATATGAGATGTTACATTTTGGGAAGTCTAACAAGGGCAGGGCCTACACAGTGAATGGTAGGCCTCTGGGTAGTGTTGTAGAGCAGAGGGATCTAGGAGTGCAGGTGTATGGTTCCTTGAAGGTTGAGTCGCAGGTAGATAAGGTGGTCAAAAAGGCTTTTGGCACATTGGCCTTCATCAGCCAGAGTATTGAGCATAGAAGTTGGGAGGTCATGTTGCAGTTGTATAAGACGTTGGTGAGGCCACATTTAGAGTATTGTGTTCATTTCTGGGCACCATGTTATAGGAAAGATGTTGTCAAGCTGGAAAGGATACAGAGATGATTTACACGCATGTTGCCAGAACTAGAGGGTGTGAGCTATAGGGAGAAGTTGAGCAGGCTGGGACTCTATTCCTTGGAGTGCAGGAGGATGAGGGGTGATCATATAGAGGTGAATACGATCATGAGAGGAATAGATCGGGTAGATGTACAGAGTCCCTTGCCCAGAGTAGGTGAATAGAGAACCTGAGGACATAGGTTTAGTTAGAGTGATGGGGAAAAGATTTAAAAGGAATCTGAGGGGTAACTAGTGTAGCTGGGACATGTTGGCCGGTGTGGACAAGTTGGGCCGAAGGTCCTGTTTCCACACTGTGTCACTCTATGACTCAATCAACCTGCAGACCTGAATGTCTTTGGAGTATGCAAGGAAACCGGAGATCCCGGTTTCTCCAGTGTGAATGATAGTGTTAGACAATAGACAATAGGTGCAGGAGTAGGCCATTCGGCCCTTCGAGCCAGCACCGCCATCCACTGTGATCATGGCTGATCGTCCCCAATCAGTACCCCCGTTCCTGCCTTCTTCCCAGATCCCCTGACTCCGCTATCTTTAAGAGCCATATCTAGCTCTCTCTTGAAAGCATCCAGAGAATCTGCCTCCACCGCCCTCCACCAGCAGAGAATTCCACAGTATCACAACTCTCTGTGAGAAAAAGTGTTTCCTCATCTCCGTTCTAAATGGCTTACCCTAAAAGGAGTGAACAGGGTTTGTTGTTGGAGTGGACTCGATGGGCCAAAGGGCTTGTTTGTATCTCTAAACTAAAAGATGATATGACCAGGAAGTTTGGTGAACCATTTTCCTATTTGTTGGCAAATGTGGAATGCACAATTTATAGAAACTTTACTAAAGCACAATACTTAGCCTGTTTGTGAAATTATAATGAAAAACAGTCATGTTGCTGGTCATAACAGTGTCATTAATCAAATTCTGCCAATTGGCTTTCTTCCTGAGCACAAATAAAATTGGCTCAGTAAAACTGTAGTTTCACACTTGGTGTGTGCATATCTCTCAGTGATGTCCCAAATGGGGGCGGCACGGTGGAGCAGCGGAAGAGTTGCTGCCTTACAGCGCCAGAGACTCAGGTCTGTACGGAGTTTGTACGTTCTTCCCGTGACCTGCGTAGGTTTTCTCCGGGTGCTCCGGTTTCCTCCCACATGGGGCGGTCACGGTGGCGCAGCGGTAGAGTTGCTGCCTTACAGCGAATGCAGCGCCGGAGACCCGGCTTCGATCCCGACTACGGGCGCTGTCTGTACGGAGTTTGTACGTTCTCCCCGTGACCTGCGTGGGTTTTCTCCGAGATCTTTGGTTTCCTCCCACACTCCAAAGACGTACAGGGTTGTAGGTAAATTCGCTTGGTAAATGTAAAAATTGTCCCTAGTGGGTGTAAGATAGTGTTCATGTGCAGGTATCGCTCGTCAGCGTGGACTCGGTGGACCGAAGGGCCTGTTTCCGCACTGTATCTCTAAACTAAACTAAACTAAAAAAAACTCCAAAGCCATACAAGTTTGTAGGTTAATTGGCTTGGCAAAAATCCAAATGACCCCTAGTGTGTGTAGGATAGTGTTAATGTGCGGGAATCTCTGGTCGGCACAGACTTGGTGGACTGAAGGGCTTGGTTTCGCACTGTATATCTAAACTAAACTAATCACACTCTGACCTTACTGCTTTATGGAAATCATTTGGCCTGTTGGAGTAGACTATGTTGTAAACGTAAACATGAAACCAAGTGCACTTCGCAAACTGAATGTGCTTCAGTGAATCGGGAAAGCTGATATGGAAAACCATGGGGATTCCTTGCACCTGTCACAGAAACACATGTCCTCGGGGAAATCTGTTGAAAGGGCAGTCTAGTGCATCCGGACTAATATCCATGAAGTTACCCCTCAGATTCCTGTTAAATATTTTCCCCTTCAACTTAAACCTATGTCCTCTAGTTCTCGATTCCCCTACTCTGGGCAAGAGACTGTGTCTAGTCGATCTTAGCTCAGTTTAGAGATACAGCGTGGAAACAGGCCCTTCGGCCCATCGGATCCGCGCCGACCAGCGATCCCCTCACATTAACACCATCCTACGGCCAATAGGGACTATTTTTACATTTACCAAGCCAATTAACCTACAAACCTGTACGTCTTTGGAGTGTGGGAGGAAACCGAAGATCTCGGAGAAAACCCACGCAGGTCACGGGGGAGAGCGTACAAACTCCGTACAGACAGCACCCGTAGCCAGGATCGAACCGGGGACTCCGGCGCTGCATTCGCCGTGAGGCAGCAACTCTACCGCTGCGCCACCACGACCATCCTAATCTATTCCTCTCATGATTTTTTACTTCTATAAGATCACCCCTATTAAACACTTCCAATGGATTGGAACAATATGAAGTAATGGAGTACTTTTAAGTCTGCTAGCTAGTTGGCACAATTCCTCTTTTGGGAAATAACAGTTCCAAAATTCAATGTTTACACAAGAACTAAACGATGAAACTCACTTTGCAACGAAGCTTCTCATGCCATTGGCATGACTAAGCTGCAGTGTGAAAGGTTTCAGTGCTCTGCTCTCGATTCCAAGTATACCCAGCTAATGTTTCAGCAAGCAGCGAAGAAAGCGAATGGCATGTTGGCCTTCATAACAAGAGGAGTTGAGTATAGGAGCAAAGAGGTCCTTCTGCGGTTGTATGGGGCCCTAGTGAGACCACACCTGGAGTATTGTGTGCAGTTTTGGTCAAAGGCTCCTCTAGTATCTTTGGTTTTGGTCCCCTACTTTGAGGAAGGACATTCTTGCTATTGAGGGAGTGCAGCATAGGTTTACAAGGTTAATTCCTGGATGGCGGGACTGTCATATGCTGAGAGAATGGAGCGGCTGGCCTTGTATTCTCTGGAGTTTAGAAGGATGAGAGGGGATCATAGCATTCTCATAACATCCTCCTCACAGTTCACACTGCCACCCAGCTTTGCAGATTTGCTAATGTTACTTTGAACCCCTTCATCCAAATCATTGATGTATATTGTAAATAGCTGCGGTCCCAGCACCGAGCCTTGAGGTACCCCACTGGTCACTGCCTGCCATTCTGAAAGGGACCCGTTAACCCCTACTCTTTGTTTCCTGTCTGCCAACCAATTTTCTATCCATGTACTGTCTTTCCTCTGACTGGTTAGCACGCAACAAAAGCTTTTTATTGTAACTCGGTACACGTGACAATAAACTGAACTCAAAACTCAACTCAAAATGCAACGGCAAAACTCAACTCAAAATGCTTTCAAGAGAGAGTTAGATAGAGCTTTTAAAGATAGCGGAGTCAGGGAAGGAAGTCAGGAACGGGGTACTGATTGGGGATGATCAGCCATGATCACATTGAATGGCTGTGCTGGCTCGAAGGGCCGAATGGCCTACTCCTGCACCTGTTGTATATTGTCTATACCTGCCAACATGGTTGACTCTTAACTTCCTCCTCCATGGTCATTGATGCACACACAAATCCAAGAAGGGGTTTGGGCACCACGGTTGCTGCCTTACAGCGCTTGCAGCGCCAGAGACCCGGGTTCGATCCCGACTACGGGTGTTGTCCGTACGGAGTTTGTACGTTCTCCCCGTGACCTGCGTGGGTTTTCTCCGAGATCTTCGGTTTCCTCCCACACTCCAAAGACCTACAGGTTTGTTGGTTAATTGATGGGATAAGTGTAAATTATCCCTAGTGTGTGTAGGATGGTGTTAATGTGTGGGGATAGCTAATCGGCACGGACTCGGTGGGCCGAAGGGCCTGCTTCCGCGCTGTATCTCTAAACTAAACTAAAGGGATAAAAAATAAAAAAAGGGACAAGCTCATGGCTAATCCATCATCTGGCTGACATTAGATAGACCCTTGTTAAAACTTTCATGAGTGAATATACCTTTAGATCCACATTTTATTGTCATTTAAAGTCATTAATCTTCTCAAAGAGCGCATATCCTGTTGTTAAGGGTGGAAGGGAAGTTGAAAAGGCCTACGGAAGAATGCAAAGTATTCTAAACATCAAGCCAACTGCAAGCTAGACAACTCCATAGTAAACTTCATGAAGATTGGAGCAATGATACAAGGTTCTGTGTTGACTTAAAGTTTGCCTGGAATGAATAAGCAAACATTCCATGTGTCCAATGACCAACTTCAAGTTTTAAAGAAATAACAAATTTCATTGTTATTTTTCACAAATGTCGCTGTTATGATTGTGGATGATCAGCCATGATCATGTTGAATGGCAGTGCTGGCTCGAAGGGCCGAATGAATGGCCTACTCGTCCACCTATTTTCTATGTCATCAGGTAACTGAACGATCCTACCGCAACCAGGGAGCAGTCCTAAACTGTTATCTACCTCTTTCGTGACCCTCGGACTGTCCTTGATCGGACTTTACTGGTTATACCTTGCACTGAACCTTATTCCCGTATCGTGTACACTGCAAATGGCGCGATTGTAGTCATGTATTGTCTTTCCGCTGACTGGATAGCACGCAACAAAAGCTTTTCACTGTACCTCGGAACACGTGACAATAAACTGAACTGAAACTGAATTGAACTGAACTGAAGAAAGAAAACAAGATTAGTTTCAGAGGACTAAGAATGTCCTTTTCCCCCAAACTCAAGCCAGAGCAAAAGATTTTGTTTTTGGAATTTGCTAACTCTAGCTAAGAGAATGTAAATGGACACATTGGCCTTCATCAGCCAGAGTATTGAGTATAGAAGTTGGGAGGTCACGATGCAGTTGTATAAGACGTTGGTGAAGCCCATGTTACTGGGAAGATGTTATCAAGCTGGAAAGGGCGCAGAACAAATTTACAAGGATGTTGCCAGGACTCGAGGACCTGAGCTATAGGGAGAGGTTGAGTAGGCTGGGACTCTATCCCTTGGAGCTCAGGAGGATGAGGGGTGATCTTATAGAGGTGTACAAAATCATGAGAGGAAGACATTGGGTGAACGCAGTCTCTTGCCCAGAGTAACATCAGTACCTCCACTATGTTGTGTTAATTAGGGATCGGCACGGTGGCACAGCGGTAGAGTTGCTGCCTCACAGCGCCAGAGACCTGGGTTCCATCCTGACTACAGGTGCTGGCTGTATGGAGTTTGTACCTTCTCCCCGTGACCTGCGTGGGTTTTTTCTGAGATCTTCGATTTCCTCCCACACTCCAAAGAGGTAAAAATTTGTACGTTAATTAGCTTGGTATAAATGTAAATTGTCCCTAGTGTGTGTAGGACAGTATTTATGTACAGGGATCGCTGGTCGGCACGAACTCGGTGGGCCGAGGTGCCTGTTTCCATACTGTATCTCTAAACTAAACTAAACTAAACTAAACTAAACTATACTCGAGGAATAGGAACCTGAATAGGGCTCGTAAAGATAGAGGTGTTAAGGGATATGGGGAGAAGGCAGGAATGGGGTACTAATTGGGGATGATCAGCCATGATCACAGTGAATGGCGGTGCTGGCTAGAAGGGCCGAATGGCCTACTCCTGCACCTATTGTCTATTGTTTACTTAAAGTAAAGTTTTAATTTTGGACAACTAATTTCAAATTGATCCAATTGCAGTTTTCAGGTTTAATTTAGTTGAGTTTAGAGATACAGCACAGAAACAGGCCCTTCGGCCAACCGAGTACATGCCGACCAGCGATCCCCCCATACACTGGCACCTATCCTACAGACAAATTACAATTCTCACTGAAGCAAATTAGCCTACAAACCTGTTCGACTTTGGAGTGTGGGAGGAAACCGGAGCACCCGGAGAAAACCCACGCGGTCACGGGGAGAACGTACAAACTCTGTACAGACGGCACCCGTCGTCAGGATCGAACTCGGGTCACTGGCGCTGTGAGGCAGCAACTCTACCGCTGCACCACCGTGCTGTCTCAGAGTGCAATGACGTTGTAAGCAAATGGTGAAGTATTGAAATAGCAGAACGCACTTTAAATTAGGAATTGAGTCAAAACTAACATTCTGGTGGAATTTGTTGTATTAGCCAGAGAGGCCTGGGGAATGAATCACCAGCAAAGTATACGGCTGAGACTGTGTATGCATTTCTGGAGGGACTGGGGATTATCTGTCATGATAAGAAGCCAGGAAGATGAAGCCAGTTCTTGCTGCTGAAAACCAGCCAAAGCTGATCACCACAGAAAAAAACAGCATTTCTTTCAAGGTTTTTTCTGCATTTCTGTCATTGTTAGTCTTCTCGCACTTGTTCCTGTACAATACTAAACTTCTTTGGAATTTCGCTTGAGCAGCTTACAACCCAGCGGTATGAATATTGGTCTCTCTAATTTTAAGCAACCCTTGCACTCCCTTCCTCATTCCCTCCCCCACCCTAGGCGTCCTGATAGTTGCACTGTTTGCATCCTCGTATCCCTTTGTTATAACCACTTCCCCAGCCAACAATGGACCATTGTGGGCTCTATGACTCTATTAAGAAGCAATCAGACAGGTACATGGATAGGACAGGTTTAGAGGGATACGGGCCAAATGCTGGCAGGTGGGGCTAGTGCAGCTAGGACATGTTGGTCGGTGTGGGCAGGTTGGGCCGAAGGGCCTGTTTCCACGCTGTATCACTCGGTGACTCTATCTGTTGCCAACCCGGCTTTGCTCTGGCCTTTTCTTACCTCCAGCTCCCTCCCCTCTATTTTCATTCTGAAGAAGGGTCATGACCCGAAACATCACCAGTCCTTTTTCTCCAGAGATACTGCCTGACCCACCGAGTTACTCCAGCACTGTGTGTCATTCTTCGGTGTATAGCCTTTCGACACAACCTTATTCGGAACTGTGTCAATAGTCCACCAGCCTGTTTTGTGTAGATTAAGTAAACCTAAAGCCCACATTGATATTCTCAATGAAAAACACAGAGTGCTGGAGTAACTCAGCGGGTCAGGCAGCATCTCTGGAGAACATGGATAGGTGACGTTTCACAGAGTGCTGGAGAAACTCAGCGGGTCTGGCAGCATCTGTGGAGAACATGGATAGGTGACGTTTCACAGAGTGCTGGAGTAACTCAGCGGGTCAGGCAGCATCTCTAGAGAACATGGATAGGTGACGTTTCACAGAGTGTTGGAGTAACTCATGTCAAGTCAAGTCAAGTCACATTTATTTATTTAGCACATTTAAAAAACAACTCTCGTTGACCAAAGTGCTTTACATTTGTTATAAGAATGGTATAAACAAACAAACTACATACATATATACATATAGCCCTCGCTCAGAGGACGTCAGGAAAGGCTTGGGAGAACAGATAAGGTTTTAGTCTAGACTTAAAGGAGACGATGGAGGGGCAGTTCTGATGGGAAGAGGGATGCTGTTCCACAGTCTAGGAGCTGCAACCGCAAAGGCGCGGTCGCCCCTGAGCTTCTGCCTAGACCGCGGGACATTCAGCAACCCCAAGTCGGCCGATCTGAGGGACCTGTAGGTGGTGAGAAGACTTTTAATGTAAGTGGGTGCAAGCCAGCGGGTCAGGCAGCATCTCTGGAGAAAAGGTGTAGGTAAGGTTTCGGGTCAGGACCCTTCTTCTGACTGACTCTCATCCGTCAACCAAAGAAGGCTTCAAATCCAAATTCCCTGAAACCAATCCATGAATCCTAATATCCGATCCACACTCCGTTCTCTAAACAATGGATATATTTTAGTGCACATTTCTGAGGTTTCTTTAGTATAAATGTGCACATGTAATACATGTGACAAGTCACTTTAATTTCAAGTTAGAGTCATAGAGTGATACAGTGTGGAAACAGGCCCTTCGGCCCAACTCGCCCACACCGGCCAACAATGTCCCAGCTACACTAGTCCCACCTGCCTGCGCTTGGTCCATAACCCTCCAAACCAGTCCTATCCATGTACCTGTCCAACTGTTTCTTAAACGATGGGATAGTCCCAGCCTCAACTACCTCCTCTGGCAGCTTGTTCCATACACCCACCACCCTCTGTGTGAAAAAGTTACCCCTCAGATTCCTATTAATTCTTTCCCCCTTCACTTTGAACCCATGTCCTCTGGTCCTCGATTCCCCTACTCTGGGTAAAATACTCTGTGCGTCTACCCGATCTATTCCTCTCATGATTTTGTACACCTCTATAAGATCACCCCTCATCCTCCTGCGCTCCATGGAATAGAGACACAGCCTACTCAACCTCTCCCTAGAGCTCACACCCTCTAGTCCTGGCAACATCCTCGTAAAAACTGTTTCATGTGTTTTGTGTTTTTATGACTGTTGGCAGATCAATTTCCCTCCTGGGATAAATAAAGTTCGATCGTATCGTATGTTAGGAAATACAAACAATTCTAAACACAGGAATGAGGCAAGCCAGAATAAGTTGCCAGGACTAGAGGGTGTGAGCTATAGGGAGAGGTTACGTAGGCTGGGATTCAATCCTTGGAGCGCAGGTGGATGAGGGTGTGATCTTATAGAGGTGTACAAAATCATGATAGGAATAGATTGGGTAGACGCTCACAGAGTTTCTTGCCCAGAGTAGGGGAATAGGGAACTAGACGACATAGGTTTAAGGTTAGGGGGGAAATGTTTGCTCACAAAGGGTGGTGGGTATATGGAACGAGCTGCCAGAGGAGGTGGTTGAGAGAGTTACTATCGCAAAATCTTAGCAACATTTAGACAGTTACATAGATAGGATCGGTTTAGTGATTAAACGCAAGCAGGTGGGACTAGTGTAGATGGGACATGTTGGGCGGCGTGGGCAAGTCGGGCCAAATGGCTTGTTTCCACAGTGTTTTACTATACTGTGACTAATCGAGGCAGCATGAGGCAGTAGTTGAACATTTAAAATACACTCTGACAGGTACATGGACAAGAAAGATTGAGAGAGATATGGATCTAATGCAGGTAAATGGAACCAGCTTAGATGGAACCAGCTTAGATGGGGCATCTCGAACGGAACGGATGAGTTTAATGTGGATAAATGTGAGGTTATCCACTTTGGTGGCAAGAACAGGAAGGCAGATTATTATCTGAATGTTATCAAGTTGGGAAAATGGGAAGTACAATGGGATCTGGGTGTCCTTGTTCATCAGTCAATGAAAGTAAGCATGCAGGTACAGCAGGCAGTGAAGAAAGCGAATGGCATGTTGGCCTTCATAATGAGAGGTTGAGTATAGGAGCAAATAGGTCCTTCTGCAGTTGTACAGGGCCCTAGTGAGACCACACCTGGAGTATTATGTGCAGTATTGGTCTCCAAAATTGAGGAAGGACATTCTTGCTATTGAGGGTGTGCAGCGTAGGTTCACGAGATTAATTCCCGGGATGACGGGACTGTCATATGCTGAGAGAATGGAGCGGCTGGGCTTGTACACTCTGGAATTTAGAAGGATGATGGGGGATCTTATTGAAACATATAAGATTGTTAAGGGTTTTGACACGCTGGAGGCAGCAAACATGTTCCCGATGTTGGGAGATTCCAGAACCAGGGGTCACAAAAGACAATAAACAATAGACAATAGAAATTAATTGTCCAAACTTAAAATAGACAATAGGTGCAGGAGTAGGCCATTCGGCCCTTCAAGCCAGCACCGTCATTCACTGTGATCATGGCTGATCATCCACAATCAGTACCCCATTCCTGCCTTCTCCCCATATTCCCCGACTCCGCTATCGTCAAGAGCTCTATCTAGTTCTCTCTTGAAAGTATCCAGAGAATCGGCCTCCATCGCTGTCTGAGGCAGGGAATTCCACAGACTGTTTAAGAATAATGGGTAGGCCCTTTAGACGTAGATGAGGGAAAACATTTTCACCCAGAGGGTTGTGAATCTGTGGAATTCTCTGTCTCAGAAGGCAGTGGAGGCAGGTTCTCTGGATGCTTTCAAGAGAGAGTTAGATACAGCTCTTAAAGATAGCGTAGTCAGCGGATATGGGGAGAAGGCAGGAACGGGGTACTGATTGTGGATGATCACAGTGAATGGCGGTGTTGGCTCGAAGGGCTGAAAGGCCTACTCTTGCACCTATTGTCTATTATCTATTGACGGCCTGTTTCTGTGCTGTGTGACTCTCTGATTAACTGCACCATATAAAAGCCAAAACAGATGGCCTGAATCAACATAATGCGGTTCCAAACTGTTTCCAATTTAAATTAAATGTCAAAGTTCTCTGAATGAGATGTTGTTCTGCTGGACGTTATTTCCCACAGTTCGCTGCACAATTAATTTTAAGCAAATTGAATTATTTTAAGTGAAGTCTAATATAATAGAATCATTTTTCCTGATGCAATTTTCCATTTGGCAGCAGGCATTGTTTTGTGAGATATGTAAAATAAAATAGTTAAATATATGGAAAGGGTGCAGAGGAGATTTACGAGGAAGCTGCCAGGACTAGAGGGTGTGAGCTATAGGGAGAGGTTGAGCAGGCTGGGACTCTATTCCTTTGAGCGCAGGAGGATGAGGGGTGACTGTACAGAGGTGTATAAAATCAGGAGAGGAATAGATCGGGTAGATACACAGAGTCTCTTGCCCAGAGTAGGGGAATCGAGGACCAGAGGACGCAGGTTCAAGGTGAATGGGAAAAGATTTAATAGTTTCAAAGGTTTCAAAGGTCTTTTATTGTCACGTGTACCAATTAAGGTACAGTAATATGCAAATTACTATACAGCCATACTACAAAAGCAATAAGACACACACCTACATAAAAGTTAACATAAACATCCACCACAGTGGATTCCCCACATTCCTCACTGTGATGGAACGCAATCAAGTCTAATCTTCTTCCTCTTTATTCTCCCACGGTCGGGGCATTAGAACTATCCGCAGTTGGGACGGTGAAGCTCCTGTGGCTTGCAGTTCCCAAAGTCGGTCTCTGACCAGAAACCGTGGGCTCTACAATGTTAACTTCCGCAAGGACCCGCAGTAGAGCTCAGAGGTCGATCCCTGGCAAAGGGATGGCGGGCTCCACCATGTTAAGCCCACAGGCACCCGCGGTGGAGCGCTCAAAGTCGGTCTCCAGCAAAGGCCGCCAACTCCTCGATGCTAGGCCGCAGTGCGGATGGAGATACGAAAGGGAAACAAATCGCATGTCCGTCGAGATAAGAGATTAGAAAAAGTTTTCACCAACCCCCCCTCCCAACTGCCCCGCCCTACCCACATGAAGCAAGCTAAAGAACACAAAAAACATATATTTAACACATACTAAAAAAACAACGAAGGAAGGGACAGACAAACTGTTGGCGAGGCAGTCAATACTGGCGCCACCCGAAGGATAGTAATCTGAGGGGGTAACATTTTCACACAAAGGGTGGTGGGTGTATGGAACAAGCTGCCAGAGGAGGTAGTTGAGGCTGGGACTATCCCAACGTTTAAGAAACAGGTAGACAGGTACATAGATAGGACAGGTTTGGGGGGATATGGACCAAGTGCAGACAAGTGGGACTAGTGTTGATGGGACACGTTGGCCGGTGTGGGCATAGTTGGGCCGAAGGGCCTTTTTCCAGGTTGTATCACTCTATGACTCTATAACACTGTATTTCAAGTTTCCATTCGTAACTTGAAAGGGAGCTGAAGGCAGAGTGGAAAGTAACCTTTGAATTGGAATTGTATCCAAGGTTAGAAAGGGGACGACAGCTGAAGAATGGGTAAACATGAGGGGGGGGGGGGTGATGCAGCTCCTCTCAACAACCAGCGTAGGCCCAATGGGGTGAATGGCCTCCAATTACAACAAGGGGCGGCACGGTGGCACAGCGGTAGAGTTGCTGCCTTACAGCGCCAGAGACCCGGGTTCGATCCTGTCTACGGGTGCTGTCTGTACGGAGTTTGTACGTTCTCCCCGTGACCGTGTGGGTTTTCTCCGGGTGCCTCCGTTTTCCTCCGACGCTCCAAAGACGTGCAGGCTTGTAGGTTAATTGGCTTCTGTAAATTGGTCCTCGCGTGTGTTGGGTAGAACTAACGTATGGGGTATTGGTTGATCAGTGTGAACTCAGTAGGCTGAAGGGCGTGAGTCCGCGCCGACGAGCAATCACGCCGTACGATAGCTCTAACCTACATTTTAGGGACAATTTACAATTTTACCAAAGCTAAAAGAGGGCAGCATGGTGGCACGGCGGTGGAGTTGCTGCCTTACAGCGCATTCAGCGCCAGGGATGCAGGTTCGATCCCGACTACGGGCGCTGTCTGTAGGAGTTTGTACGCTCTCCCCGTGACTGTGTGGGTTTTCTCCGAGATAATAGACAATAGACAATAGGTGCAGGAGTAGGCCATTCGGCCCTTCGAGCCAGCACCGCCATTCAATGTGATCATGGCTGATCATCCCCAATCAGTACCCCGTACCTGCCTTCTCCCCATATCCCCTGACTCCACTATCTTTAAGAGCCCTATCTAGCTTTGGTTTCCTCCCACACTCCAAAGACGTGCGGGTTTGTAGGTTAATTGGCTTCTGTAAATTGTCCCCAGTGTGTGTAGGATAGTGTTAACGTGTGGTGATCGCTGGTTGGTGCGGACTCGGTGGGCAAAAAGGGCCTGTTTCCGCGCTGTATCTCTAAACTAAACTAAACTACACTAAAACTAATTAACATACAAACCTATACATCTTTGAGATGTGGAAGGAAACTGGAGAAGACCCAAGTGGTCACAAGGAGAATCTACCAACTCCGTACAGATAGCACCCGTAGTCAGGATCGAACCCGGGTCTTTTGGCCCACGTCTGGGTGGGCCGAAGGGCCTGTTTCCATAGTGTATCTCTGAACTAAACTAAACTACACTAAACTAAACTGATGTGTGTCTGATGTTTGCCTTGAATCCGTAGGTGACACCTGGAAGCAAGGCTTCACTGGCTAATCTCTCCCCAGGCGATGTTATTCTGGCCATCGATGGAGTGAGCACAGACAACATGGCTCATGTTGATGCACAGAACAGAATCAAGGCTGCAAACGACATGCTGAGCCTCAAGATCGACAGGTTGGTGCAGCAGCAGACAATACCACATACTCAATGAGTCAATGATACTTTATTAGACAATAGACAATAGACAATAAGTAAGTAAGTACATTTTTATTTATATAGCACTTTTAAATCAAATCAAGTTGAAGCCAAAGTGCTTTACTGAGGAAAAAAATTTGATTACCATACATCCATATAAAATAAAAAAGAAGAAAAAAAAGACACAGTACACTGTAGGATTCAACATGAACGTCCCCCCAACAGCAGAATCAACACTTTCCACTGTGAGGGAAGGCATCAAAAAGTCCAGTCCTCCTCCTCCTCGTCATGGTCCACCCGAGGTCGGGGCCTATTTGCGCATGGGTGTGATATTCG
Organism: Amblyraja radiata; assembly: GCF_010909765.2. NCBI lineage: Eukaryota > Metazoa > Chordata > Chondrichthyes > Rajiformes > Rajidae > Amblyraja > Amblyraja radiata. Next base: position 108,825,986 of record NC_045958.1, on the reverse strand, counting down.
GCCCTTCGAGCCAGCACCGCCATCCAATGCGATCATGGCTGATCATCCACAATCAGGTCCTGCCTTCTCCCCATATCCCCTGACTCCACCATCTTTAAGAGACCTATCTAGCTCTCTCTTGAAGGTATCCAGAGAACCGGTCTCCACCGCCCTCTGAGGCAGAGAATTCCACAGACTCACAACTCTCTGTGTGAAAAAGTGTTTCAGGATGTGGAGAGGATGTTTCCACTAGTGGGAGAGTCTAGGGCCAGAGGTCATGGCCTCAGCATTAAAGGACGTTCCTTTAGGAAGGAGATGAGGAGGAATTTCTTTAGTCAGAGGGTGTTGAATCTGTGGGATTCATTGCCACAGAGGGCAGTGGAGGCCAAGTCAACGGACATTTTTAAGGCAGAGATTGAGAAATTCTTGATTAGTACGGGTGTCCGGGGTTTATGGGGAGAAGGCAGGAAAATGGGGTTAAGTGGGAGAGATGGATCAGCAATGATTGAATGGCGGAGTAGACCTGACGGGCCGAATGGGCTGATTCTGCTCCTATCACTTATGAACATGATCTTGGTACAGTGAAATGCTTTGTTTTTGCACACAACTCATGAGCGGACTAGATCGGGTAAACGCAGCGAGTCCTATCCAACACTCTAGGGACAATTTACAATATTACCGAAGCCAATTAACCTACAAACCTGTTCTACCTGGGATATGGGAGGAGACCAGAGCACCCGAAGAAAACCCACTAGGTCGCAGGGAGAACGTACACACTCCGTACAGACAGCACCCGTAGTCAGGATGGAACCCGGGTCTCTGGCGCTGTGAGGCAGCAACTCTACCGCTGTGCCACCGTGCCCACCCCCGTAATGTTCTATATTTTATGTTCTCCCGATTCTGTGTTTCAGTTCTCACCTGCTTCCTTTAAAATCTTCAACTGTGCTGAATGAGTTCAACTTCCTAAACCTTGCGTCTGGTTCCTTGGTCATTTATGACCAAATCTGCAGCATCCTTCAGCATCCAAGGTTCCCGCACTTTACTGTCCCTGCCTTTCTGATACGATACGATAAGGTAGAACTTTATTCATCGTAGGAGGGTCTGCCAGCAGTACCTGACTGCGGATGCTGTCTGTATGGAGTTTGCACGTTCTCCCTGTGACCTGCATGTGTTTTCTCCAAGATCAAAGTATTCAAAGGTTTTTATTAGTCACATTCACATACACCAAGGTGTAGTGAAGTGAAATGCTTTTTGCCATTTTGCAGTACACAAAAGAATACAGACATAACACCAATGAGAGTCTTAAACACAAAGAACATCCCCCCACAATGGCTCCCTCCATGAGGGAAGGCACAAAGTCCAGTCCCCAACCCCAATTCACCCATAGTCGGGCCTATTGAGGCCTCCACAGTTGCCTCTACGGAGGCCTGATGTTCCTGGCCGTTCTCGCCAGGTGATGTTGCTCCGGCGTCGGCAGAGTCCTCACAGCGGCTTGGGAACCCTGGAATGGCCGCCTCCGTACTGGAGGCCGCGGCTTCTGAAGCCGACAAGGCCGCGCCGGTTGGAGCTCCACTACTGGCGATCTCGCCGCGAGATCCCAGGCTCCCGGTGTAAAGTTCGGCCCCGCCGCTGGCCGCTCCACAGTCCCGCAGCTCCGCAATGTTGTTCCCGGCGGTCTCAGCTCACCGGAGCTCCAGCGCGGCGACCCAGGCAAGGCATCGCCCGCTCCACGATAGCGCTCCAGCGCTGTGCCGCCGCCGAAGCCGAGGTTCTGGGCGGTCCCCGACAGGAAACGCCGCTCCAGGCCCGCTGGTAGGCCGCGAGGACGGGTCGAAGCTGCAGCCCGGAGAAAAGCTGCCTCTCCGACCAGGTAGGGACCCTGAAAGGTAGTTTCCCCCTTCCCCCCGGTTTCTCCGGTTTCCTCCCACACGTCAAAGGCGTACAGGATTGTAGGTTTCTTGGCTTGGTAAGTATAAAAATTGTCCCTCGTGTGTGTAGGATAGTGTGTAGTGTACGGGCATCACTGGTCGGTGAGGACGCGGTGGGCCAAAGGGCCTGTTTCCACGCTGTATCTCTAAACTAAACTAAAGTCATAAATCACAACAATATACAGGAAACATGAAATTAAAATGACGTGTGGAACGTCCAGGATTTGGATGTGCAAAGATTTAGGGGGGATGGGTGGGTGGAAGGGGGGGGGGGGGGGGTGGGGGGGAGAGGGGAAGGGGAGTCAATCTACTCCACGACAGAAGGGGAGGGAGTTGTACAGTTTAACAGCCACAGGGAAGAAGGCTCTCCTGTGTTGTTCTGTCCTGCATCTTGGAGGAACCAGTCTGTTGCTGAAGGTGCTCCTCAGGTTGACCAGTGTGTCACGGAGGGGGTGAGCTGTATTGTCCAGGAAGCTCTGCAGTTTGAGGAGCATCCTCCCCTCCAAGACCAACCTCCCATGAATCCAACTCCGCCCCCAGGACGGAGCCAGCCTTCCTGATGAGTTTGTTGATCCTGTTGCCGTCCGCGGCCTTCACCCTGCTGCCCCGGCACACGGCAGCAAAGGAGATGGCGCTGGCTACCACCTATTGGTGGAACATCTGCAGCATCTCACTGCAGATGTTGAAGACAATAGACAATAGGTGCAGGAGTAGGCCATTCGGCCCTTCGAGCCAGCACCGCCATTCAATGTGATCATGGCTCATCATCCCCAATCAGTACCCGGTTCCTGTCTTCTCCCCATATCGCCTGACTCCACTATTTTTAAGAGCCCTATCTAGCTCTCTCTTGAAAGCATCCAGAGAACCTGCCTCCATTGCCCTCTGAGGCAGAGAATTCCACAGACTCACCGCTCTCTGTGAGAAAAAGTGTTTCCTCGTCTCCGTTCTAAATGGCTTACTCCTTATTCATAAACTGTGGCCCCTGGTTCTGGACTCCCCCAACATCGGGAACATGTTTACTGCCTCTAGCGGGTCCAAACCTTTAACAATCTGATATGTTTCAATGAGATACCCTCTCATCCTTCTAAACTCCAGAGTATACAAGCCCAGCCGCTCCATTCTCCAAGGAGCGGAGCCTTCTCAAAAGTACAGGCGGCTCTGTCCCTTCTAGTACAGGTCCCTCAGCGTTCCTGGACCAGTCCAGTTTACTGTACCCACAGTAACATGTTGCTCATGAATTCTGACCAGCCGGCCTTGGAAGGACTCCCACATACTGACGTACTCAACAACAGCTGCTACCCATCCACTCTCCACATCTCCTGCCAAATACTGCAGTGATGGGCCTTTCACCAATTTAGCACCATCCCCCATGAGGCCACCATCTTATCTTTACACAGAACTATCTGAAAATGTACAGAGTGGGCACAGCGGTAGAGTTGCTGCCTCACAGCACCAGAGACCCTGGTTCCATCCTGACCTTGACTGCTGTCTGTGTGGGGTTTGCACGTTCTCCCACCTGTGTTTCCTCCGGGTACTCCGGCTTCCTCCCACATCCCAAAGGCGTGCAGATTTGTGGGTTAATTGGCCCCCTGTAGACTGGATCCGGCGGAACACACGGAGGAGACCACCATTCGGGGGTCCGACGGGCAGGAAGGTGGACCTGGCAAAGCGTCGTGGAGCGCAATGTACATGCGGAACACTGGTGGCCATCCGCTGCATCCTGACCTATCGCCGGCCGTCTTGACTACGTCTTGCCACTGGATCCAGACAGGCCAGGACGAGAGAGCGAGGCTGGCGATTTGTGCAACTCTCCCTCACTTTAATCCAAGTCGACGCGCAAGTCATGAGTTCAGGACCCGTACCGCCCAACTGGGCGAAGCAAGATCCCCACAGGAGCGCGTGCAGCTGAGAAGAAGCGCACTGCACAAGCTCAGATGATACGCAAGGCTCGAGCCACTTCAACTTCTACTGCGGAGACCACCCAACTGTGTCCCGTATGCGGGCGAGCCTTCCGGGCCCGGATCGGTCTCACCGCTCACCTCCGGACCCACAAACAAAAACACTGAAGACATGGCCTCCTTCGAAGGATAAACAGCAACAGATTGCCCCTAGTGTGTAGGATGTGAATGAGAAACTGGGATAACATAGAACTGGTGTGAACAGGAGATCGATGATCAGTGTAGACTCAGTCGGCCAAAGGGCCTGTTTCAATGCCGTATCTATTTAGACTTTAGAGATCCAGTGTGGAAACAGGCCCTTCGGCCCACTGATTCCACGCCGACCAGAGATGACCCCAAACACTAACACTATCCCACACACACTAGGGACAATTTACTATTTTTTACCAAAGCCGATTAATCTAGAAACCCCAGCAAGATCCAAGATCGCAAGAAATTGCAGCGAATTGTGGACGCAGCCCAGACCATCGCACAAACCAACCTCCCTTCCATTGACTCCATTTATACCTCACGCTGCCTCGGCAAGGCCAGCAGCATAATCAAGGACCAGTCACACCCTGGCCACTCCCTCTTCTCCCCTCTCCCATCAGGCAAGAGGTACAGAAGTGTGAAAACGCACACCCCCAGATTCAGGGACAGTTTCTTCCCAGCTGTTATCAGGCAACTGAACCATCCTACCATAACCAGAAAGCAGTGCTGAACTACCATCTACCTCATTGGTGACCCTCGGACTATCCTTGATCCGACGTTGCTGGCTTTATCTTGCACTAAACGTTATTCCCTTATCATGTATCTATACATGTCATGACACTATGATCATGTATTGTCTCTCTGCAGACTGGTTAGCACGCAACAAAAGCTTTTCACTGTACCCATGACAATAAACTAAACCGAAGCTTCTGTTTTCCAGGCCTCCACTCCCTGATCAATAGCTATAATTTTATTAAATACTGGGGTGGGTTCAAGGCTGAATGGTCAACTTCTTTTTATACTTCATGTTTAGCCATGTTTTGGGATGATCAGCCATGATCACATTGAATGTCAGTGTTGGCTTGAAGGGCTGAATGGCCTCCTCCTGCACCTATTGCCTATTGTCTATTTAGACAGGTACATGGATGGGGCAGGTTTAGAGGGATATGGGCCGCAGGCAGGCAGGTGGGACTGGAGTAGATGGGACATGTTGGTCTGTGTGGGCATGTTGGGCTGAGGGGCCTGTTTCCACATTTTAGGACTCTATGACTACTGTGATGATGTGCGCTTTATCCTAGACCTGAAACGAAGCTCTGGTCTCCTCAAGTGACTGAAGGTGGCAAAGCAAATCCGTTCAAGATTAATTTGGAGGCTGAACCACAGGTGAATAACGCTTCATGATAATTCTAACGTTTAGATCACTTGACTGGTTATGATGATCAAACATATATACATGTGGATTCATTTTAGAGGTTGTGGAAGACAAGAACTACATAAACCAGAAATTGTTTGCCAACAATTGCAATGACATACGCTTGCCAAGGAAGTCACGAGCCCTGCACAACTCATTTTCTTACTACTTGGCTAGTTTCACAATTTATAATTTATAGGAGCAGAATTAGGCCATTTGGCCCATCAAGTCCACTCTGCCATTTAATCATGGCTGATCTATCTCTCCCTTCTCAACCCCATTCTCCTGCCTTCTCCCCATAACCACTGACACCCGTACTAATCAAGAATCTATCTATCTCTGCTTTAAAAATATCCATTGACGGCGTCCGCAGCCTTCTGTGGCAATGAATCCCACAGATTCACCGCCCTCCGACTAAAGAAATTCCTCCTCAACTACTTTCGAAAGGTACACCCCTTTTATTCTGAGACTGTGCCCTCTGGTGTTAGACTCTCCCACTAGTGGAAACATCCTCTCCATATCCACTCTATCCAAACCTTAAATTTAAAACCCATTAGCAGGCATGGCAACTCATGAGAAAACGTATAGTATAGTAATAAGTGTAAAATAACAAGGCTGGCATGGTGGCGCAGCGGTAGAGTTGCTGCCTCACAGCGCCAGAGACCCGGGTTCGATCCTGACCACGGGTGCTGTCTGTACGGAGTTTGTACTTTCACCCTGTGACCTGCGTGGGTTTTCTCCGAGAACTTCGGTTTCCCCCCCACACTCCAAAGATGTACAGGTTCGTGGGTTAATTGGCTTGGTATAAATGTAAAATATATCGCCAGTGCAGGACAGTGTTAGTGTTGCGGGGATCGCTGGTCGGTGCGGACACGGTGGGCCGAAGGGCCTGTTTCCACACTGTTTCTCTAAATTAAAAAAAAGAAACAAGATAATTAATTCTTAGAATTCACACGCATTAATGTACCTGAGGTTACTTGTTGGAAAATTAATTTGCGAGGAAAGAACACGAGGACAGATTAGTCAATCCATGTTCAAGAAGGAACTGAGGAAACAAAGAAAATTATTTTTGCATTTTGCAATTTAAAGGAGGAATTGCATACAGACATAGACACAGAGCCACACAATCTCATCAACCCATCACCTCTCTGCCAAGGGTAGATAAACGGGCGCAGCGGTAGAGTCGCTGCCTTACAGCGCCAGAGACCCGGGTTCCATCCTGACTACAGGGTGCTGTCTGTACGGAGTTTGTACCTTCTCCCCGTGACCTCGTGGGCTTTCTCCACGCGCTCTTCTTTAGACTCAGTCGCAAAAGGGGATGAGGCGGAATGTCTTTAGTCAGAGGGGTGGGTGAATCTGTGGAATATATTGCCCCAGACGGCTGTGGAGGCCTCGTCAATGGATATTTCTACGGCAGAGATTGACAGATTCTTGACTAGTGCGGGTGTCGGGGGTTATGGGGAGAAGGCAGGAGAATGGGATTGAATCGGGGAGTAGACTTGATGGGCCGAATGGCCCAATTCTGCTGCTATAACTTATGAGCTTGTGAAGATAAGCTGACGTAGCTGTGCATGTGCAGAAATGTCACTCCTATGTAATCTGCTATGTAAAATTATTACAGATGTAACATGTAAACCCGTATTACCATCTGCTGTACAAGTTATTTATCTCAATATGTATGGAGTGCGGAACTGAGAACTTTTACGTTTCCATAATTGGACTGAGGGGTACAGATTTATTTTTAGGACTTCAAGCTCACACTAGAGGCCAGAAGTTACTGTCAGTGTTAATAGCAGATGAAAATTTACACGCTGTTTTTACATTTCTTTTCCCCATTTTTAAACGGAGAAATTATTTATTTTAAGCCTATAAAGGGCCCGTCCCACTAATCCGATTTTTTCCGGCGACTTGCCGGCACCCGCCATAGTCGCAAGCAGGTCGGCAAAAATTTTCTACATGTCGAAAATCCAGCGGCGACCAGAAAAAGGTACGGCTCTTTGGGCAACTACTCACGACCACTGAAACGTACAGAATAGTGAAAGGCCTGGATAGAGTGGATGTGGAGAGGATGTTTCCACTAGTGGGAGAGTCTGGGACTAGAGGTCATAGCCTCAGAATTAAAGGACGCTGCTTTAGGAAGGAGATGAGGAAGAATTTCTTTAGTTAGAGGTGGTGAATCTGTGGAAAAGATTGGAAATTGAAAACTGAACACAATGATCAAGTTCAGGTTCAAGTGAGTTTATTGTCATGTGTCCCTGATAGGACAATGAAATTCTTGCTTTACTTCAGCACATAGAACATAGTAGGCATTTACCACAAAACAGATCAGTGTGTCCATATACCATTATATAAATATATACACACATGAATAAATAAACTGATAAAGTGCAAATAACAGATAATAGGTTATTAATGATCAGAGTTTTGTCCGAGCCAGGTTTAATAGCCTGATGGCTGTGGGGATGTAGCTATTCCTGAACCTGGTCATTGCAGTCTTATGGTCGTGAGTAGTCGCCCAGAGAATCGTACCTTTTTCTGTTCGCCGCTGGATTTTCCAACATTTTTCGGCGACCTGCTGCGACTATGACTGGTGTCGGCAAGTCGCTGAAAAAAATCGCGTAAGTGGGACAGGCCCTTAACCAACCCCCCTCCCCCCTCACCTTGTAAAAATAACGGACAGGGAAGTGTGTTGTGAACACACGGTGATCATCTGCTAACTCTGCCCACAGTAAGTTCTCGGCTCATGAGTTGGTTGGTACAAGTTCAAGAGCTGGATGAACAGCCTGTCTGCTTTCTCTGTTGCAATGTGCTGTGCCTTTTCAGAATGTTGTTAGCAAGAGGGAAATGTTGCAAAAATGGTTTGCAGTTGCAGTTTAGTTTATTGTCACGTACACCCGAGGTACAGGGATAAGCTTTTTGTCGCGTGCTAATCAGTCAGCAGAAAGACAGTACGTGATTACAATCGATCCATTTACAGTGTATAGAAAGAAGCATGATATGGGAATAACGTTTAGTGCAAGGTAAAGTCCGCAAAGTCCGATCAAGGATAGTCCGAGGGTCACCAATGAGGTAGACAGTAGTTCAGGACTTAATTGTGTTTAGTTTTCAATTTCCAACCTTTTCCACAGATTCACCACCTCTAACTAAAGAAATTCCTCTTCATCTCCTTCCTAAAGGAACGTCCTTTAATTCTGAGGCTACGACCTCCAGTCCTAGACTTTCCCACTAGTGGTAGCACCCTCTCCACATCCACTCTATCCAGGCCTTTCACTATTCGGTACATTTCAATGAGGCCCCCCCTCATTCTTCTAAACTCCAGCGAGTACAGGCCCAGTGCCGTCAAACGCTCATCATATGTTAACCCACTCATTGCTGGGAATTTTCTTGTAAACCTCCTCTGGACCCTCTCCAGAGCCAGCACATCCTTCCTCAGATATGAGGCCCAAAATGGCTCACAATATTCCAAATGCGGTCTGACCAGCGCCTTATAGAGCCTCAGCATTACATCCCTGTTTTTGTATACAAGCCCTCGTGAAATAAATGCTGGCGTTGCGTTTGCCTTTCTTTGCTACCGATTCGACTTGCAGATGAACTTTTTGGGAGTCCTGCACCAGCATTCCAAAGTGTCTTTGCACCTCTGATTTTTGGATTCGCTGTTCATCTATTGTTGGAAATATAATGACGTTGATCAACTGGAAAGGGTGCAAAGATTTACGAGGATGTTGCCAGGATTCGAGGGCTTGAGCTACAGGGAGGGGTTGGGCAGGCTGGGACTTTGGTCCTTGAAGTGCAGGAGGCTGGCAGGTGATTTTGTAGAGGTGTATAAAATCATGAGGGGAATAGATTGCCCTGAGTAGGGGAATCAAGAACCAGGGGGCATAGGTTAAGGTAAGAGGGGAAAGATTTAATATGAACCTGAAGGGAAACTTCTTCCACTGGGTGTATGGAACAAGCTGCCAGATGAAGAGGTCGAGGCAGGTACAATAACAGCATTTAAAAGATATTTATACAGGTAAATGGAGTGAGTCATAGAGTCTTACAGTGCGGAAACCGACCCTTCGGCTCAACTTGCCCAACCGGCCAACATGTCCCAGCTACACTTGTCCCACCTGCCTGTGTTTGGCCCATATCCCTCTAAACCTGTCCTATCCATGTACCTGCCCAAATGGTTCTTAAACATTGCATTTGTATAGGAAAGGAAAGGTTTAGAGGGAGTGTGCAGGAAGGAACTGCAGATGCTGGTTTACACCAAAGGTAGACACAAAATGCCGGTGTAAAAGGGCCTGTCCCACTTTACGAGGTAATTCAAGAGTTCTCCCGAGTTTCCCCTGATTCGAACTCGGAGAATTACGGTAATAGCTGCCCGTAGGTACTCGGGGCTCTCGTGGACATTTTTCACAGCGCTGAGAAAACTTCACGAGCTTACCGCGTTTCCCGAGTACCTGCCGTTAGCGTTACGAGCCGTTAAGAGACGTCCCGAGCTCCAACGTACCCGCTACGTACATTCTACGTACTTACCACGAGTATGATTTTTTTTTTTTTACTCATGAGAGCTCTTGGGTAAACTCGTATAGTGGGACATGCCCTTTACTCAGCAGCTCAGGCAGCATCTCTGGAGAGTAGGAATGGGTGACAAGGGATATTGGCTCAATACACATAAATAAGACTAGCTTAGATGGGGCACCTTGATCAGCACGGATGAGTTAGGCTGAAGGGCCAGCTTCCTTGTCTGTATAAATTGAGAACCAGAGGACACAAGTTGGCCGGTGCGGGCAAGTTGGGCCGAAGGGCCTGTTTCCACACTGTATCACTCTATGACTCTACGAAAGTAGAAGGGGAGAAAACTGGAGATATGAAAAGGGTTCCCACAAGGAATCACAGTTACAGAGTGACACAGCGCAGAAGCAGGCCATTCGGCCCAACTTGCCCACACTGATCATGTTGGGCCGAAGGGCCTGTTCCCATCACTCTATGACTGTCTGACTCCAAAAGAGAGGGGATCTCATGGAAACATATAAGATTGTTAAGGGCTTGGACACGCTAGAGGCAGGAAACATGTTCCCGATGTTGGGGGAGTCCAGAACCAGGGGCCACAGCTTAAGAATAAGGAATAAGCCATTTAGAACGTAGACGAGGAAACACTTTGTCTCACAGAGAGTGGTGAGTCTGTGGAATTCTCTGCCTCAAAGGGCAGTGGAGGCCGGTTCTCTGGATGCTTCCAAGAGAGAGCTAGAAAGGGCTCTTAAAGATAGCGGAGTCAAGGGATATGGGGAGAAGGCAGGAACGGGGTACTGATTGGGGATGATCAGCCATGATCACATTGAATGGCGGTGCTGGCTCGAGGGGCCAAATGGCCTACTCCTGCACCTATTGTCTATTGTCTATTGTCTAAAACTAGATGCATGGTATGTGTGTTTTTAGCTTCAGCGTGACTTGTAGCCCTGTGTGTTTTTTTGTGCCCTCACACTTGCAGGAAATCAAATCTATTGGCGAGTCCCATAACAGGAAAGCCCAGCCGTTTCTGGCGGGAAACATTGATGAGAACAGGCAGGTAGTCAGCTCCAGCTATAATACCCCAATTGGCCTGTACTCAGCCGGCAACATACAGGATGCCCTGCAGGGCCAACTCCGAGGCCTGGTCATTGAGCCACAGGAGACGTAAGTATGGATTCCAATCCCGGCACCTCCCACTGCCCCAGACTCTGCCCCCCACCCCTTTCACCGTCCTTGTCTATGTTCCATCCAGCTCTTGCTACTTGTATTGGGGGGAAAAAATCACTTTTATCTTTGCTGAAGAAAGAATTTTAGGGGGAAAATGAAACATACATGTGAGGACAAAGGATAAAATTAATCTGCCGTCGAGTGGCACAAAGGTTTCTGGTACCAAATGTCTCACTATTTTTGATACGGTAGCCCTTTACATTTAATACGTAAATGCACAATTACAGGTAAGATCTTTCTTGGAGTGAAATAAAATGTCTAGCACTGTATTCGCTAGTGGTTATACAGTATATTCACATGTGATAATAAACTTCACAATGATGTCTTAATTTTAGTAGTATAGAGACTAAATGTGATTGTGTTTTTTTGTCCGCAGCTTCTGCTGTATTATCTTTAATCATTTTTCCTTGCAGGCTCTAGGCTACTTTGAACACAAGTTTAATACCAGACCCAAACCATTCTCAGTAGTTGCTACCCCGAGCAGGTTTTATGCTTTATCTTTTGACAGATTGCATGCATTTTTGCCTTGAATTTTGTCTCTGCTGGAACAAAGAAGGTGCTTATTGTAGAAATACGACGTTATACCCTTCACAAGGACTGGTTTACTGAATACATTTGAGCATCATGTAATGTCAGGGAGAAATAGATCAGCCATGATCGAATGGCGGAGCAGACTCGATAGGCCGAGTGGCTTAGCTAGAGTCATGGTCATAGAGTGATACAGTGTGGAAACAGGCCCTTCAGTCCAACTTGCCTACACCGGCCAACATGTCCCAGCTACACCAGTCCCACCAGCCTGCGTTTGGTCCATATTGCCCCTGTCCCACTTAGGAAACCTGAATGGAAACCTCTGGAGACTTTGCGCCCCACCCAAGGTTTCCGTGCGGTTCCCGGAGGTTCCCGGAGGTTTTTGTCAGTCTCCTTACCTGCTTCCACTACCTGCAACCACCTGCAACCTCCGGGAACCGCAAACATGGCCTATCCATGTACCTGTCTAACTGGTTCTTAACTTCTGCCCCCATGTCTTATGACCTTATGATCGTATATGCCCAAGAGCTTTTACCAGTGAAAACATTTGCTTTTTCAGTAATTTGTCTGAATTTTATTATTTATTTATAATTTTGGGTTCAATGTTAAAATATTGATTTTCAAAGTGTTTTAGTTTCTTATCTTGATCCTCTCAAGTAGATATTTAAGTTATGGGGCTTGACATATATAGTGAATATTCCCCTGTTTAAAATTGTTGATCATGAGCTGCAGGAAGCATGCTATACTCAAGCTTGGTGAATTTTACTGGCTTTACCTTGCACTAAACGTGATCCCCTTAGAGGGTTGCCAACTTTCTCACTCCCAAATAAGGGACAAAAGGCCAAAATACGGGACAAATTCCCGACGGCAATTCGTTGACCGACTCGGCCGTGGCTGGGTGAATGATGAGTTGGCCCGGGTGCTGGACTGTACACAAAGCCCAGCCGGCGGGCCAGCTGAGGAGTTTTGGCCCGGGCCTTGTGATGTCCGGCACCCCATCCAACTCAAGAACCGATGATCGGCCATGAGAAGGAGGGGTGGTGGTGGTGTCGGCGGTAAGCGAAGGTCCGAAGGTCGGACAACTGGCTGGGCTGCCGACCGACGGGGCCACGGGCGAGGCGCTGCTGCTGCACTCCATGGGCTGCACTACGTCGGGACGGGTGAGATTGGGCCGGACGCGGCGCTCCGACCCGACAGTCCCCTCGACCCGACTAGGAATAAATACGGGACAAGGCCGGTCCCGTACGGGACAAACCAATTTAGCTCAATATACGGGATGTCCCGGCTAATACGGGACAGTTGGCAATCCTATCCCCTTATCATGTATCTGTACACTGTAAATGGCTCGATTGTAATCATGTATTGTATTTCACCTGACTGGTTAGCACGCAACAAAAGCTTATCACTGTACCTCGGTGCACGTGACAATAAACTAAAGTGAATGTTTGATGCATTTTGCTCCATGCAGTTTGTCTCTTGATCTGATATTGCTACTAAAGAATGTGTCTTGCAAATCTGAAAGATCAAAAAATGCTGGAAATACTTGGCATGTTGCTTTGCATTTAATGTTGAAATCATTTCTATGCTTCATCATTTTATACGGCATTCATAAACCTGGTATGCATGTAGTGTGTGAGTAAATTGATCATTTTATCAGTTCATGTTCATAAGTGATAGGAGCAGTATTAAGCCATTCGGCCCATCGAGTCTACTCCGCCATTCAATTATGGCTAATCTATCTCTCCCTCTTAATCCCAATCTCCTGCCTTCTCCCCATAACCCCTGACATGTACTAATCAAGAATCTATCTATCTCTGCCTTAAAAATATCCATTGACTTGGCCTCCACAGCCTTCTGTGGCAATGAATTCCAGCGCGTTCGTGAAGCTATTTACGGTTGACACATAAATCCTTTCTAATGGGCCTGTCCCACTTAACGCGACTTTTTCGGCGACTGCCGGCACCCGTCATAGGTCGTTACAGATCGCCGAAAATGTTCAACATGTTGAAAACCCAGCAGCGACCAGAACAAGGTACGACTCTTTGGGCGACTACTCACGACCATACAGGCTTCACCCCGCGACATGTCGCCAGGGTGTCACCTGTATGGTCGTGAGTAGTCTTCTCGGTCGCCTGTTGAATATTTTCGCCGACAAGCAATGAACTATGACAGGTGCCGAAAATGTCACGTAAGTGGGACAGGCCCATAACTATACCTTGCATTAAATAACATCTTAACCTTAAAATGAATGCCCTATCACTGAGGCACAATCAGAGACAAATTAAGGAGTTTTAAAAAGCAGGCTTTAAAGAAGAGGGAAAGATTTTTGAGATTTTGAGAAGGAATTTGGGAGTGTGAGTCCCAGATGACTTACAGCACAAGAGGTGATGGCAGGAAAGACATGAAACAGAGGAAAACCAGAATTCAAAGTAGGCTTTAAGGCTGGAGTGGGTTTGTCAAAGTGTCGTAGAGTCTTACAGCGTGGAAACAGGCCCTTCAGCCCAACTTGCCCAAACCGGCCAACATGCCCCAGCTACACTGGTCCCACCTTGCCTGCATTTGGCCCGTATCCCTCTAAACCTCTCCTATCCACGTTCCTGTTTAAATGTTTCCTAAACGTTGGGATAGTCCCAGCCTCAACTACCTCCTCCGGCAGCTCGTTCCATGCACCCACCACCCTTTGTGTGAAAAAGTTACCCCTCAGGTCGGGTTCCTATTAAATCTTCCGTCCCCACACTTTAAACCTATGTCTTCAGATTCTCGATTCCACTGCTCTGGCCTGAGTACATTTAAAGGGGAGGTTGAGAACAACCACTCACTGAGTTAGATGCTAAACCATTGACCTTTCTATTATCATTATATGATGGATATCAGAGTATTACTGTATCAGAAGATAGTCACAAAATGCTGGAGTAACTCAGCTGGACAGGCAGCATCTCTGGAAAGAAGGAGTGGGTGACGTTTATTGTCAAGACCCTTCTTGAAACGGTCTGAAGAAGGGTCTCGACCCGAAACGTCACCCATTCCTTCTCTCCAGAGATGCTGCCTGTCCCGGTGAATTACTCCAGCATTTTCTGTCTGTCTTCAGTGTAAACCAGCATCTGCAGTTCCTTTGTTCACATTATTATTGTATTGATCCTGCATGGGAGAGAGCAGCATGATTTGCATGAATCTGTAAACTATAATCTCTGTGCTGTAATGTAATTCACACGAAAAAAAGAAAATTGTTGTGCATATTTTACTGCCTTAAACTGCGAAGAACTGTTCAGATGACCTTAATATTGTTTGACCGGGTCGTACTGAAGTCATTCTAACTATCCCGAAGATGTCATAACTTTGCAACAACTGAGATAACAAAACAATCTAACAAACGTCTAAGTATTAAAGCTGCAGTATCTCATTCCCATTAATCCAAATATATCAACTTCATAAGTCTTCGAATACCATGGGTAGTTTCGAATTTGCTCCTGACAGCTTTATTGTCTTGGTTTTCTTTAAAAAATTTCATTCAAATCCTTTATTTATTCAAGATGAGGGATACTGCAGCTTAAATTGTCCATAATATTGCAACACGCCACTAAACCACATCCTCACCATGTTGGCTTTGTATGGAAAGTATCATATCTTAAACATCTCTGAAAAAGGAGTCATTGACCTGTACAGCACAGAACAGGCCCTTTGGCCCATCATGTCCATGCCAACCTTTTGACCATCGATGCTAATCCCATTTGCCTCCATATCCTTTTAAGCCTTGTTTATTCAAGTGTCTGTCTAAATGTCTCTTAAAAGTAGTGATTATATCTGATTTCACCACCTCAGGCAGCAAGTTACAATTACCCAACATTATATATAGAGTATTATTATTATATTGTATTATACATAAAGAAACCTTTCCCCGAAATACGCTTCAAAAATATTTCCTCATATCTTAGACATTAGTTTTGTTTTTCATTTAGAGGTACAGTGCGGAAACAGGCCCTTCCGTCAACCGAGTCCGTGCCGACAAGCGATCCCCGCACACTAACACACACACACACACACACACACACACACACACACACACACACACACACACACACAATACACATTAGGGACAATTTTTTACATTTTTTACCGAAGCCAATTAACCTACAAACCTGCTCGTCTTTGGAGAGTGGGAGGAAACCGGAGCACCCGGAGAAAACCCACGTCATAGAGTGATACAGTGTGGAAGCAGGCCAACTCGCCTACACCGGCCAACAATGTCCCAGCTACACTAGTCCCACTTGCCTGCACTTGGTCCATATCCCTCCAAACCTGTCCTATCCATGTACCTGTCTAAAGGGCCTGCCCACTTGGTGATCTTTTTCGGCGACTGCCGGCAACATTGACTGATGTATCGGGTCACCGAAACATTCGCGACGTGACGCGGCGTGATGACATATTGACGCGCGGTGTTTTCTCGAGTGTCGCAACATTTTTTTTGACGCCGCTGGATTTTGAAATGTTCATAATCTTTTGCCGACCCTGATACGCCAGTCAGCCCTGATCTCCCCTCATCCTCCTGCGCTCCATGGAATAGAGACCCAGCCTACTCGACCTCTCCCTATAGCTCACACCCTCTAGTCCTGGTAACATCCTCATAAATCTTTGCTGAACCCTTTCACAGAGAGAACGTACAACAGGCAGCACCCGTAGTCGGGATTGAACCCGGGTCTCTGGCGCTGTAAGGCAGCAACTCTACCGCTGCGCCACCGTGCCGCCTTCTTCATTAATAGAAATGTTCCCCTTATCCATTCTGTGTTTCCTACGCCCACACCAACTTGTTGAGTGGCTTTATTTGTGTGCTCATACTACGCATTTAGCGATTTGCTTCACAGGCGTGGTTATCAGTCAATGGTCCATGTGCAGTTACAAAGGCAAAGAGCAAGGGAAGGATTTCCTTTTGTAGATGGTATCATCAGCTCTCGTTGTGCATCGTTGCCTCCAAATTGCATCAAGTTGAAGCTTCTCAACCTAGAATAGGTCTATCGCGATCAAATTCCCATGCAATTGAGGCAGTGTTGCCTTCATATTTATTTTCACGGTTGTTTCGTGCTTGCACGTAAGTTAATTTGAAGTTTAACCTTCATGGTTCCCGATGTTGGGGGAGTCCAGAACCAGGGGCCACAGTTTAAGAACAAGGGCTAAGCCATTTAGAACGGAGACAAGGAAACACTTCTTCACACAGAGAGTGGTGACTGTGGAATTCTCTGCCTCAGAGGGCGGTGGAGGCAGGTTCTCTGGATGCTTTCAAGAGAGAGCTTGATAGGGCTCATAAGATAGCGGAATCGGGGAATATGGGGAGAAGGCAGGAACGGGGTACTGAATGTGAATGATCAGCCATGAAAGTATACAGAGAACACTACCTTCTGAGGCAGGGAATACCACAGATTCACAACTCTCTGCGTGAGAAAAAATGTCCTCATCTCTGTTCTAAATGGCCTACCCCTATTTCTTAAACTGTGGCCCCTGGTTCTGGACTACCCTAACATCGGGAACATGTTTCCTGCCTCTAGTGTGTCCAATCCCTTAATAATCTTATAAGATCCCCTCTCATCGTTCACCTTAAATCTATGTATTTTAGTTTAGTTTAGAGATACAGCACGGAAACAGGCCCTTCGGCCCACCGGGCCAGCGCCGACCCGCGATCCCCGCACATTAACACTCTGGTTTTTGATTTCCCCGACCATGGGAAAAGACTGTTCCATCACCTTACCTATTCCCATCAGGATTTTATACACTCTTTAAGATCACCACTCAAAGCCGGGTCTCTGACTCAGTGAGGCAGCAACTCTAACAACTGTGCAACACTCTGCCACCACCACTGCCAAAACCAAAATAGTTTTGAGGAAAGTTCAACTCAATGCCCAGAGGCAAGTTAAATATTGTTTCCATACCCAAGCGACTGCAGAAGCTGGAATCCTGGGCTAAAAAACAAAGTACTGGAGGAATTCAGCAGGTCAGGCAGCATCATTGGAGGAAATGGGCAGACAACATTTTGGGCTGCGAATCTTCAAAGATAAATGACCTGAAATGTATAGTTGAGTTTGGTTTAGAGATACAGCGCGGAAACAGGTCCTTTAGCCCGCTGAGTCCGCACCAACCAGCGATCCCCACACACTAACTATACAAACTCGGGACAATTTACAAATTTACCAAGCAAATTATACACGATAGACAATATACAATAGGTGTAGGAGTAGGTCATTCAGCCCTTCGAGCCGGAACCGCCATTCAATGTGATCATGGGTGATCATCCACAATCAGTACCCCGTTCCTGCCTTCACTCCATATCCCCTGACTCCGCTATCTTTAAGAGCCCCATCTAGCTCTCTCTTGAAAGTATCCAGAAAACCGGCCCCCACCGCCCTCTGAGGCAGAGAATTCCGCAGACTCACAACTCTCTGTGTGAAAAGGTGTTTCCTCATCTCCGTTCTAAATGGATCACCCCTTATTCTGAAACTGTGGCCCTGGTTCTGGACTCCCCCAACATCGGGAACATGTTTCCTGCCTCTAGCGTGTCCAAACCCTTTATAATCTTATATGTTTCAATAAGATACCCTCTCATCCTTCTATATTCCAGAGTGTACAAGCCCAGCCATATTCTCTCAGCATATGACAGTCCCGCCATCCCGGGAATTACCCTTCTAAACCTACGCTGCACTCTCTCAATAGCAAGACTGTCCTTCCTCAAATTAGGGGACTGTGGTCTCACCAGTGCCCTGTACAACTGCAGAAGGACCTCTTTGCTCCTATACTCAACTCCATTCGCTTTCTTCACTGCCTGCTGTACCTGCATGCTTACTTTCATTGACTGATGCACAAGGACCCCCAGATCCCGTTGTACTTCCCCTTTTCCTAACTTGACACCATTTAGATAATAATCTGCCTTCCTGTTTTTGCTACCAAAGTGGACAACCTCACATTTATCCACATTAAACTGCATCTGCCATGCATCTGCCCACTCTCTCAACCTGTCCACGTCACCCTGCATTCTCATAGCATCCTCCTCACAGTTCACACTGCCACCCAGCTTTGTGTCATCTGCAAATTTGCTAATGTTACTTTGAATCCCTTCATCTAAATCATTGATGTTATTGTAAATAGCTGCGGTCCCAGCACCGAATCTTGCGGTACCCCACTAGTCACTGCCTTCCATTCTGAAAGGGACCCGTTAATCCCTACTCTTTGTTTCCTGTCTGCCAATCAATTTTCTATCCATGTCAGCACTCTACCCCCAATACCATGAGCCCTAATTTTGCCCACTAATCTCCTATGTGGGACTTTATCAAATGCTTTCTTCCAGGTACACTACATCCACTGGCTCTCCCTTGTCCATTTTCCTAGTTACATCTTCAAAAAATTCCAGAAGATTAGTTAAGCACAATTACCCCTTCGTAAATCCATGCTGACTCGGACCGATCCTGTTACTGCTATCCAAATGTGCCGCTATTTCATCTTTTATAATTGACTCCAGCATCTTCCCCACCACTGATGTCAGGCTAACTGGTCTATAATTCCCTGTTTTCTCTCTCCCGCCTTTCTTAAAAAGTGGAATAACATTAGCTACCCTCCAATCCACAGGAACTGATCCTGAATCTATAGAACATTGGAAAATGATCACCAATGCGTCCTGGGGATTTATCAGCCTTCAGTCCCATCAGTCCACCCAACACCATTTCCTGTCTAATGTAGATTTCCTTCAGTTCCTCCGTCACCCCTGAACCAAGAACCTAGAAATTAACCTAGAAACCTGTACGTCTTTGGAGAGTGGGAGGAAAGGGGAGATCCTGGTGAAAACCCACGCAGGTCACGGGGAGAGCGTGCAAACTCCGTACAGACAGCACCCGTAGTCAGGATGGAACCCGGGTCACTGGCGTTGCGAGGCAGCAACTCTACCGCTGCGCCACCGTGCCGCCCTCTCCACTGCTTTGAGATTTACTGTTTAGTTGCTCTGCTCCATGGAACAATATCGGTTGCTTTACTGGTGCGTGTGTTTGTACAGGTCAGACGCAGCGCCCGGAGTTGAACAGTCGGATGTTTATAAAATGCTGCACGAAGACCAGGAGGAGAGCAATGAGCCGAGGCAATCTGGCTCCTTCCGGGCAATCCAGGACTACCTGGAGTCAGATGAAAGTGGTGAGTCCATATAGACAGCACCAGTAGTCGGGATGGAACCCGGGTCTCTGGCGCTGTGAGGCAGCAACTCTACCGCTGCGCCACCCTGCCGCCCTCTCCACAAGTGGCGACTGCACATTTCACTGTACCAATTGGTACATGTGACAAATAAATGTATCTTGTATCTTGTATCTTGAGTCAGAGGGCCATGGAGTCAACAGGTCCTTCGACCTAACCCACCCATGACAACCAAGATGCCATGGGACTTAGGAGCAGAATTAGGCCATTCCATCCATCAAATCTACTCCCCCATTCGATCATGGCTGATCTATCTTACCCTCTCAACCCCATACTCCTGCCTTCTTCCCATAATCCCTGACACCCGTACTAATTAACTATGCTTTAAAAATACCCAATGACTTGACCTCATCAAACCACATAGGTGAGACCAAGCGCAGGCTTGGCGATCGCTTCGTCCAACATCTCCGCTCGGTTCGCAATAACCAACCTGATCTCCCGGTGGCTCAGCACTTCACTCTCCCCCTCCCATTCCAATTCCGACCTTTCTGTCCTGGGCCTCCTCCATGGCCAGAGTGAGGCCCACCGTAAATTGGAGGAGCAGCACCTCAAATTTCGCTTGGGTAGTTTACACCCCAGCGGCATTAGATTAGATTAGATTCCTTTATTGTCATTGACTTCTCCAATTTCAGGTAGTCCTTGCTTTCTCCCTCCTTCCCCTCCCCTTCCCAGCTCTCCCACAGCCTACTGTCTCAGTTTCTTCCTTTCTTTTTCCCGCCATCCTTCCACATCAGTCTGAAGAAGGGTCTCGACCTGAAACGTCGCCTATTCCTTCGCTCCATAGATGCTGCCTCACACGCTGAGTTTCGCCAGCATTTTTGTCTACCTTCGATTTTATCAGCATCTGCAGTTATTTTTTAAACTTGACCTCATCAATGAATGCCCAATACCCAAAGAATTGCCAATGACTTGACAATGAATTCCACAGATTCACCACCCTCTGGCTAAAGAAATTCCATTCTACAGGTACTGTCTTTTATTCCGAGGCTGTGCCCTTTGGTCCTAAGCTTTCCCACTACCAGAAACATATTCTCAACATCCACTCTATCCAGGCCATTTGTTAATATGGGCCCATCAATGTTAATTCCACACCTGCCTTTGGCCCATATCCAACTAAACCTTTCCTATTCATGTGCCTGTCCAAATGTATTTTGAAAGCTGTTATAGTACTTGCCTCAACCACCTCCACTGGCAGCTCGTTCTATATACCCAGCACCCTCTGAGTGAAAAAAATTGCCCCTCAGGTTCCTGTTAAATCTTTTCCCTCTCACCTTAAACCTATCTCTTCTGGTTCTCGATTCCCCTATTCTCTGTAACCTATCTGTCCCATCTATTCCCCTCATGATTGTATACACCTCTACCAGTTCATCCTCATCCTCCTGAGCTCCAAGGAATAGAGTCCTAGCCTGCTCAACCTCTCCCTATAGCTCAGACCCTCGAGTCAATAGACAATAGACAATATGTGCAGGAATAGGCCATTTGGCCCTTCAAGCCAGCACCGCCATTCAATGTGATCATGGCTGATCATCCCCAATCAGTACCCTGTTCCTGCCTTCTCCCCATATCCCCTGACTCTGCTATTTTTAAGAGCCCTATCTAGCTCTCTCTTGAAAGCATCCAGAGAACCTGCCTCCCACGCCCTCTGAGGCAGAGAATTCCACAGACTCACCACTCCCTGTGAGAAAAAGTGTTTCCTCATCTCCGTTCTAAATGGCTTACTCCTTATTCTTAAATTGTGGCCCCTGGTTCTGGACTACCCCAACATCGGGAACATGTTTCCTGCGTGTCCAAACCCTTAACAATCTTATATGTTTCAATGAGATACCCTCTCATCCTTGCAACATCCTCGTAAATCTTCTCTGCATCCTTACCAGCTTGACGACATCTTTCCTATAACATGACATGATACTCTTCCTGTCACCTTGCTCATCATGGGTGGTGTCATTAGTAATGCAGAGAAGTTAATCTGATTTACTGATGCCTCAGAGGCACAGGGAAATTCTGACACGGGTCAGAATCCTTTGTCAGGTTAATCTTCTTCTTCTTGCGTGTGGCGTGCACAGCCTAAAGTTGTAGGTCAACTTGGTCTATTTGATCTTGTTTGTGCACATCGGATTTATCAAGTCAAGTCTAGAGAGTTTTATTGTCATGTGTCCCAGATAGGACAATGAAATTCTTGCTTGCTGCAGCACAACAGAATATGTAAACATAATACAGAATGGGAGATAAAAGTTCAGTGTGTCTATATAACCATATAACCATATAACAATTACAGCACGGAAACAGGCCATCTCGGCCCTACAAGTCCGTGCCGAACAACTTTTTTCCCTTAGTCCCACCTGCCTGCACTCATACCATATACCATAGACCATATATATATGTACACACAATAAATAAACAGATAAAGTGCAATAGGCTGTTATGCTTCAGAGTTTGTCTGATGTTGTGTTTAACAGCCTGATGGCTGTGGGGAAGTAGTTATTCCTGAACCTGGATGTTCCAGATTTCAAGCTCCTGTACCTTCCCGATGGCAACGGAGAGATGAGTGTGTGGCCAGGATGGTGTGGGTCTTTGGTGATGTTGGCAGCCTTTTTGAGGCAGCGACTGCGATAGGTCCCTTCGCTGGTGGGGAGGTCAGAGCCGATGATGGACTGGGCAGTGGTCACAACTTTCTGCATTCTTTTCCGCTCCTGGACGCTCAAGTTGCCGAACCAAGCCACGATGCAACCAGTCAGCATGCTCTCTACTGTGCACCTGTAGAAGTTAGAGAGAGTCCTCCTTGACATACCGACTCTCCGTAATCTTCTCAGGAAGTAGAGGAGCTGATGCTGGCATCTTTATGCTGGCATTAGTGTGCTGGGACCAGGAAAGATCTTCGGAAATTGCATTAGTCAAAAGGGTGGACCACGTGAAGGTTGCAATCTCCCACCCCTCGGATTAGTTTCAATTTGGAATATATTTAATCTCTTACCACAGGGTGGATTATTTTAAAATTTGGAAATATTTGAACTCTTTCCCCAGTCAAAAACGAGAGTGGCAAAGTTAGTAGGAGACGTGCATGGCAAGATTTGGGTGCTATGGAAACATGAGCTGTACTGTTCTCTGTGTCTCTGTTAACCGTTCCCTAATTCTGTGCAAACAGACAAAGGCAATCGCCCAGCTGTGACCAAAAGCGTGAGAGCTCCAGTGACGAAGGTCGGTGCGTCGGCGGGTAGCGTTCAGAAGCTGCCGCTCTGTGACAAGTGCGGAAACGGAATTGTGTAAGTACTTTTATAAGACGAGTAGGTTCACGGTCTTCCCACCTTTGGAGCTTTCCCAGTCCTCTGTTGCAATTTCTGACCTATATAACGTCGAAAATCAGCTTCCTGGAGTCACACAGCGCGGAAACAGGCCCCTTCGGCCCACCGAGTCCGCACCGGCCAGCGATCCCCGCGCCTTAACACTATCCTACACGCACCAGGGACAATTAACATGTATACCAAGCCGATTAACCTATATGGAATGTGGGAGGAATCCGGAGATCCCGGAGAAAACCCACACATAACGTACAAACTCCGTACAGGCAACACCTGTAGTCAGGATCGAACCCGGGTCTTTGGTGCTGTAAGGCAGAAACTCTACCGCTGCGACACCGTGCCATCTGCATTTGGCCCATATCCCTCTAAACCTGTCCTATCCATGTACCTGCCCAAATGTTTCTTAAACGTTGCAATAGTCCCTGCCTCACTACTTCCTCAGGCAGCTCGTTCCATACACCCACCACCCTCTGTGTAAAAAAAGTTACCACTTTAAACAATAGACAATAGACAATCGACAATAGGTGCAGGAGTAGGCCATTTGGCCCTTTGAGCCAGCACCGCCATTCAATGTGATCATGGCTGATCATCCCCAATCAGTACCCCGTTCCTGCCTTCTCCCCATATCCCCTGACCCCGCTATTTTTAAGAGCCCTAGCTAGCTCTCTCTTGAAAGCATCCAGAGAACCGGCCTCCACCGCCCTCTGAGGCAGAGAATTCCACAGACTCACCACTCTCTGTGAGAAAAAGTGTTTCCTCGTCTCCGTTCTAAATGGCTTACTCCTTATTCCTATACTGTGGCCCCTGATTCTGGACTCCCCCAACATCGGGAACATGTTTCCTGCCTCTAGTGTGTCCAAGCCCTTAACAATCTTATATGTTTCAATGAGATACCCTGTCATCCTTCTACACTCCAGAGTGTACAAGCCCAGCCGCTCCATTCTCTCAGCATATGACTGTCCCCGCCATCCCGGGAATTAACCTTGTAAACCTACGCTGCACTCCCTCAATAGCAAGAATGTCCTTCCTCAAATGAGGGGACCAATACTGCACACAATACTCCAGGTGTGATCTCACTAGGGCCCTGTACAACTGAAACCTATGTCCTCTGGTCCTCGATTCCACTACTCTGGGCAAGAGACTCTGTCTGTCTCCCCCATCTATCACCCTCATGATTTGCTTTGACCTTGCATGCAGAGATAATTTTGGTTGTGTTATTTTTTTTTTTGTATATTATTTTTTGATACATTTCCCCTGCAGTGGGACGGTGGTGAAAGCTCGTGACAAGTACCGGCACCCCGAGTGCTTCGTCTGCGCGGACTGTGAGGTGAATCTCAAGCAGAAGGGATACTTCTTCATCGAAGGACAGCTCTACTGCGAAGACCACGCCAGGGCACGGACCAAGCCGCCTGAGGGATATGACGCCATGCCTGTCTATCCCAACATGAAAGCTTAATACCTCCTGGCAGGGAATGAACAAAGAAATAACCCGAAGCATCAATGATCGGGAGAAACCGGCCTCACTGTTAACGATCCAAACACAGTTATATACAAAACGCTGGACTAACTCAGCGGGACAAGCAGCATCTCTGGACAGAAGGACTGAAGAAGGGTCTCGACCCGAAAAGTCACCCGTTCCTTCTCACCAGAGATGCCACCTGTCCCGCTGAGTCACTCCAGCATTTTGTGTCTATCTTCGGTTTAAACCAGCATCTGCAGTTCCTTCCCACACAGTTAGATACAATATATGTAGAAAGGAACTGCAGATGCCGTTTTACACCGAAGGTAGGCACAAAATACTTGGGCAGCTTACACCCCATATCATGTTATTCCCTTTATCATGTATCTATACACTGTAAATGGCTCGATTGTAATCATGTATTGTCTTCCTGCTGACTGGTTAGCACACAACAAAAGCTGTTCACTGTACCTCGGCGCACGTGACAATAAACTAAAACTGAAGCTATGACTGAAACTGAACCTTGCGGTATGAATATTGACTTCAAATAGCCCATGCTTTTATCCCTCTCACTCTCCATCCCTCCCCCATCCTAGTTCTCCCAACTAATTTGACTGTCCTCCTGATTAAAATATTATCTTTGTATGCCTCGTTGTCACCTTCCCCGCAGCTCACAATGGGGTCAAGCCTGCATTTTCGTTGACCTGCTTCCCCTTTGATCTCTCGTTTTCACACCTTACCCTTCCATATCTCTCTGCGTAGAATAGTGTAGAATAGAACTAGCTTTTGGGTGATTGCTGGTCAGTGCGGACTCAGTGGGCTGAAGAGCCTGTTTCCAAGCTGTACCTCAAACGAAACGCATCCCCTCTCTCTCCATCACGCCAGGCCTCTCTCCATTAAAGTTGAATTGATTGAATTGAATCCCTCCCAAGTCGTTGTACTTATGGCCCTGTCCCACGGTGTGAGTTCATTCCAAGAGCTCTCCCGAGTTTAAAAAAAAATCTAACTCATGGTGAGCACGGAGAATGAACGTAGCGGGTATGTCGGAGCTCGGGGACGTCTCTTAGTGCTAACGGCAGGTACTCGGGAAGACTCGCTAACGGCAGGTAAGCTCGGGAAGACACGTGAAGATTTTTCAACATGATGAAAAACGATCATCCACGAGAGCCCCGAGTACCGACGAGTGGCCATTACCGTAAATCTCCGAGTTCGAATCAGGGCAAACTCGGGAGAACTCTTGGAATGAACTCGCACCGTGGGACAAGGTTTTAAGTCGTCGTGTTGAGTCTCATTGTCTGTGACACATTTTCACCTAGCCCATAGCCAACAACGGCCTGTTTCCTTTTTCTTCGTTACTTTTTTGCATATCTTTCATTCATTTAGAAAAATAGAAGCATAGAAAATAGGTGCAGGAAGAGGCCATTCGACCTTCGAGCCTGTACCGCCATTCATTGTGATCATGGCTAATCGTCCCCAATCAATAACCCGTGCCTGCCTACTCCCCTTTATTCTATATCTCTCTGCATCCCCGTCTATATCGCTCGTTTGCCTCTCCCCTGACTCTCAGTCCGAAGAAGGGTCTCGACCCGAAAACGTCACCCATTCCTTCTCTCCAGAGATGCTGCCTGTCCCGCTGAGTTACTCCAGCTTGTTGTGTCCATCTGCAGTTAAATACAAAATGCTCTTTCACAGCATGATATAATTACAAACGGCAACTTGCCCAGTTAGCCATGTTAGCCGATAGATCTTGTGGACTTAGCAGAAATAAACCTCTTGCATGCACTGGTGTGTTGATGCAACAGATCATAGCAGAAACATTGACTTTGTAATTACAACTGATAAATCAATAAAAGTGATAAAGCATATTGTACACTGAATTGAAAAAAAAGGCACAACAAGTCAATTGTCTGAAGAAGGCACAACCAGTCTGAAGAAGGGTTTCGGCCCGAAATGTTGCCTATTTCCTTTGCTCCATAGATGCTGCTGCACCCGCTGAGTTTCTCCAGCACTTTTGACAACCTTCGATTTTCCAGCATCTGCAGTTCCTTCTTAAACACAACAAGTCAATTCACTGCTGAAGTATATATGAATAGTAAACTATTGTAATATAGATAGAAACATAGAAACAGGTGCAGGAGTAGGCCATTCGGCCCTTTGAGCCATTCAATATGATCATGGCTGATCATCCAAAATCAGTACCCCGTTCCGGCTTTTCCCCCATATCCTTTGATTCCCTTAGCCCAAAGAGCTAAATCGAACTCTCTCTTGTATGAGCAGTCATTGGTCGTACTTATTGGTATTGTAGGATTATTTTCAAATAAACAGGTATCATTAAATTATTGTATCGACACACATATATTGTGTTCAACTTTATACAAGATATTCGATGATAGTTTATGGATTGTGTGGGAAGAAACTGCAGATGCTGGTTTAAACCGAAGGTAGACATAAAAATTTGGAGTAACTCAGCGGGACAGGCAGCGTCTCCGGAGAGGGAATGGGTGACGTTTCGGGTTGAGACCCTTCAGACCTTCAATCTCGACCCGAAACGTCACCTATTTCTTTTCTGCAGAGATGCTGTCTGACCCGAGCGCGGCGTTACTCCAGCATTTTGTGTCTTATCACTAGTTTATGTATTGACTGATACTTTACTGTCACATGTGAGGATAGAAGTTGGGAGGCCATGTTGCAGTTGTATAAGACGTTGGTGAGGCCGCATTTAGAATATTGTGTTCAGTTCTGGGCCCCTTGTTGTAGGAAAGGATACAAAGAAGATTTACGAGGATTTTGCAGGACTAGACGGTGTGAGCTGTAGAGAGAGGTTGAGTAGGCTGGGTTGAGTATTCCTTGGAGAGCAGGAGGATGAGGGGTGATCTTAGGGAGGTGTATAAAATCACGAGAGGAATAGATCGGGTGGAGTCTCTTGCCCAGAGTAGGGGAATCTAGGACCAGAGGACAAAGGGTGGTGGAGGTATGGAACATGCTGCCAGAGGAGGTAGTTGAGGCAACATTTAAGAAACGGTTAGACAGGTACATGGAAAGGACAGTTTTGGATGAATATGGACCAAACGCAGGCAGGTGGGACTAGTGTAGCTGGGACATGTTGGCCGGTGCGGGAAGGTTGGGCCGAAGGGCCTGTTTCCACACTGTATCCCTTTATGACTCCATGACTGTGACATGCCACAGTGAAATTCTTTGTTTTGCATACTACACACAAAGTACGCAAAGAGTCGCTATGGATAGTGTGCCGATAAAGTTGGCCTTTGTTGAATTTTACCCTTTTAGAAATTTTTAAATGGTGTTTAAAGATATTTAAAAATTGTGTTCAGTGGAGGAGTGAGATAGGGGAGAGGTGCGGAGTGGGGGATCAGCGAGATAGATGCGGAGGAGGGGCGTAGGTAGGGGAGAGGGGTTATGGAGGGAGGGAGGGAGTGACTGAGGGTAGGGGAAATGAGGGGGAGGGAGTGGAGGAGGAGAGGGGAGAGAAGAGAGAAGAGGGAGGGTGAAGAGGAGGGGAAGGGAGTGTTGGGGGATGAGGGGAAATGAGCCGCGCCTGCGCATTTGGGGGCTATGGGTGAGTTGTGGAATATTGCGTTGGGGGAACGGGGCCCAACTTCAGCCTGATCGTGCGGGGGGGGGGGGGGGGGGTAAGAAGGAAGCTGGAAGAGGGGGGAGGCAGGTAATAGTTCGACACAGGCGAGGGGGATTATTGATAACAGATAAGAAAGAAAGGTGAGACAGGTCTGAAGATATGCAGATTGTGAAGCCGGAGGAAAGATGCAGTGAGAGGGGTGGGTTAGGTGGAGGGGAGAAATAAGTGGGAGTCAGGGTCAGCCACTGGGGAAATCGGGAGAAAGGGGTGGATTTGGGGTATGGAGGGGGGGTTAGTGAGAGGTTACATAAAATTCGAAATACAATCTTCATACCAGTAGATTAGAAAGGGCCTGTCCCACTTAGGCGACTTTTTTGGCCACTTCCAGCGACTGTCACAGTCGTAGCAGGTCGCCGAAAAAGCGGTGACTGGACCTCCCCCCCCCCCCACGGCAATGTCTATGACAAGCTACAACAACCTACCACCTAGTCAACGGCAAGCTACGGCAAGCTACCGACAACCGCCGACCCATTAGGACGTCCACCTACGACCACACCTACGACAACCTACGACCACACATGTAACAACCTACGACAACCAAAGACAACCTACGGCCACCCGCGACAAGCTACGACCCTGTCGGCGACAACTGAAGACAATTCAGTCACTGGTTGACGTAGGTTGACGTAGCTCGTCGCCGATGGAATTCACCAAAGACAGCACCCGGTGACAATCTGCGTCAGCACCTACGTCAGGAGAAGACAAGCTACGTCAAGCCCACAGTCGCCGAAAAGTTTTGAATATTTCAAAATCCAGCGGCGACCAGAAAAACGTTACGACTCTTTAGGCGACTTGAGGAGACGACTCACGACCGTACAGGCGTCACCCCGTGACCATGTGGCGACAGCCTGGTCACCTGTAGTCGCCCAAAAAATTGCCCGTGGGACAGGGGCTTAGGCTGCCCAAGCGGAATATGGGCTACTGTTACTCCAGTTTGTGTGTGGCCTCACTCTGGCAATGGAGGAGGCCCAGGACAGAAAGGTCAGTGTGGGAATGGGAATGGGAAGAGGAGTTTTTTTTAGTTTTAAAAAATATATATTTTAATTAGAAGTACGGTAAGTTACAATAATACACAACACATATGTCTTAATACGTTTTTTTGTACCGCTTCATTTTTTAAGCTTTAAGAAAAAGATAGAAGTAAAGAAAGTAAGGAAAGTGCGCAAGAGTCGTGAAGGTGCAAGAGAGTGTTGAGAAAAGAAAGCCCCTTAGAAAAGAAGTTAGAGAAGGAAGTAAAGAAAGAAAGAAAGTAGACCCTACAAAAGAAGGAAAAAGAAAGGAGAAACAATCGCTCTATTATAACATAAGCAGGGAAGAGGAGTTAAAAGGTTAGCAAACGGGAGATCCCGCAGGCCTTGGCAGACCGAGAACAAGTGTTCAGTGGAACGGTCACTGAGTCTATGCCTGGTCTTGCCGGTGTACTGGAGCTTCTTGCAGTTAGCGCACTGGTGTGCAAAGTTTCCTTGGGACTACAGTAGGCATTAGTTATTAAGATTAGAGGTACAGCATGGAAACAGGCCCTTCAGCCCACCAAGTCCATGCCGACCATCGATCACCCATTCACACCAGTTCAATGTAATCCCACTTTCACACCCACTCCTGTCACACTCAAGCCAATTAACACACATGTCCTTGGAAGACATGATGGAGGAAACTGCAGCACCCGTAGAAACCCTAAACGGTCACAGGGTGAACATGCAAATCCGATCAACATTTGCATACAGATATTTCCTGCTGATGAAACATATTCAGTGGTCACGTACTACTATGCTTGCAAATTTAGACTTAGGAGCGTCTGTGGTTTGACCCGAGTGCTCAACGCAGGAAAGGGGTTATGGGGAGAAGGCTCCTAGGGGAATTGGGTTGAGAGGGAAAGATAGATCAGCCATGATGAATGGTGGCGTAGACTTGATGGGCCGAATGATCTAATTCTGCTTCTATGCCTTATGGTCTTATGGCGTAACTCACATGGAATATGGAGTAGAGTTGCTGCCTTACAGCGCCAGAAACCAGGGTTCGATCCTGACTACGGGTGCTGTCTGTACGGAGTGTGTACGTTCCTCCCGTGACCTGCGTGGGTTTTCTCCGGGTGCTTCGGTTTCCTCCCACACTCCAAAGACGTACAGGTTTGTAGTTGAATTGGCTTGGTATAATAATTGTAAATTGTCCCTGGTGTGTGTAGGATGGTGTTAATGTGTGGGGATCGCTGGCCGGCGCGGACTCAGTAAACCAACAACTCTACTATCAATTACTTTCAATCTTATCGATGTTGAGTGAGACTTGCTTCAATGCTTTCTAGTTTTTTCGTTTTTAGAGATTCAGCGTGGAAACAGGCTCTTTTGCCCACCAAGTCCACGCCGACCAGCGATCCCTGCACACTAACCTTATCCTACACACACACTAGGGATGATTTACAATTTACCAAAGCCCATCAGCCTACAAACCCGTACATGCTGGAGTGTGAGAGGAAACCAGAGCGCCCGGAAAAATCCCACGGAGGGGTGCAAGCCCAATAAAGTCCGATCAAAGAGGGTCTCCAATAAGGTAGATAGTACATCAGGACTGCCCTCTAGTTGTTGGGATGATGGTTTAAGTTGCATGATAACTGCTGGTAAGAAACTGTCCTTGAATTTTGAGGCGTGTGTTCTATAGACAATAGACAATAGGTGCAGGAGAAGGCCATTCGGCCCTTCGAGCCAGCACCGCCATTCAATGTGATCATGGCTGATCATCCACCATCAGTACCCCGTTCATGCCTTCTCCCCATATCCCCTGACTCCGCTATCTTTAAGAGCCCCATCTAGCTCTCTCTTGAAATCATCCAGAGAACCGGCCTCCACCGCCTTCTGAGGCAGAGAATTCCACAGATTCACAACTCTCTGTGTGAAAAAGTGTTTCCTCATCTCCGTTCTAAATTGCTTACCCCTTATTCTTAAACTGTGGCCCCTGGTTCAGGACTTCTGTACTTCTTGGCTGGTGGGAGAGAGGAGAAGAGGGAGTGGCCAGGGTGAGACTGGTACTCTTTGATTGTCTCCCAACTATGATATATTACTCTCGCAACATTGAAGAAACGTTTAGACAGGTACATGGATAGACAATAGGCAATAGATGCAGGAGTAGGCCATTCAGCCCTTCGAGCCAGAACCGCTATTCAATGTGATCATGGCTGATCATCCCCAATCAATACCCCGTTACTGCCTTCTCCCTATATCCCCCTGACTCCGCTATCTTTAAGTCCTATCTAGCTCGCTTTTGAAAGTATCCAGATAGGACGGGCCAAATGCAGGCAGGTGGGACTAGTGTAGATGGGGCATGTTGGTCAGCATGGGCAAGTTGGGCTGAGGGGCCTGTTTCTAGGCTGTATCACTATGACACTCCATGACTCTCTGAACATGAAATGGACACACCTCTAAAATTCTGGTCACTCATCACCATTCATGCTGGCCTTGAGCTGAAGAATCTTATTCAAATAAAAGCATTCTAAACTGGCACTGTGTGCAATGCACAGCTGATGGAGAATGGGTAGGTTTTTCTTCCAAGATAACCTTTCTGCATATATTCTTGATCATTTTAACCGGGATGTTGCCAGGACCCGAGGGCCTGAGCTATAGGGAGAGGTTGAGGCAGGCTCGGACTTTATTCCTTGGATCGCAGGAGGATGAGGGGTGATCATTATTGGAACGGGTGTCAAGGGTTACGGGGAGAAGGCAGGAGAATGGGGTTGAGAGGGAGAGATAGATCAGCCATGATTGAATGGCGGAGTAGACTTGATGGGCCGAATGGTCTATTTCTGCTCCTAGAACTTGTGAACTTATAAATCCATGACCTTATAGAGGTGTTTAAAATCATGAAGGGAATTGATAGGGTGAATGCATAGTCTGTTATACCCTTGTTATCGGAAAGATGTTGTCAAGCTGGAAAGGGTACAGAGAGAGCGATTTACGCGGACGTTGCCAGGACTCGAGGACCTGAGCGAAAAGGAGAGCTTGGGCAGGCTGGAAGTTTATTCCTTGGATTGCCGGAGATTGCCGGTGATCTGGTAGTGGTGTTTAAAATCACAAAGGAAATTGATAGGGTGAATGCACAGTCAGTTAGCCAGGGTGGGGGAATCAAGGACTAGAGAACAGAGGTTTAAGGTGAGAGGGGAAAGATTTAATTGGAATCTGAGATCCAATAACAACTTTGAAAAGACATCAGTAGGAAAGGTACATCAGTAGGAAAGGTTTAGAGGGAATCAAGAAAAAGACGATAGATAGGTTCAAGGTGAGAGGGGAAAGATTTAATTGGAATCAGAGGGGCAACTATATCACAAAGAGGGTGGTGGGTTTATGGAACGAGCTGCCGGAGAAGATAGTTGAAGCAGATACAATAATGTTTAAAAGACATTTGGATAGGTACATGGATAGGAAAGGTTTAGAAGAATATGGGCCAAACGTGGGCAGGGTGGTCGGCATGGATGCAAGCACCTTGGTTAGCATGGATGAGTTGGGCCGAAGGGCCTGTTTCCGGGATGAATGACTCTCTGGCTTGGATATCTAAGTCAAGAAAAAGCAGTCTTATTACTTGCGAAACCTACATAAAATGTAAAACCCTAATATGATCACCATACTTAATGTAGAAGTACCGGGTGATCGCTGGTCGGCACGGACTCGGTGGGTGGGCAGCAGGAGCTGTTTCCGTGCTGTATTTCTAAACTAAACTAAACCAAAGAAGCCCAGAATAAGAAGGATTAGACTATTTCATCCCCTGTGCCTGTCCCACCATCCAATGTATGCGGTCTATCCATTAACTCATGAGTTCATAAGTGATAGGGCTCCAACCAGGAAGCGGCCGTTCCAGGTGGCCCAGCCGCCAAAAGGACTCTCCCGACGCCGGGGCAAGACCACCCGGTGAGAACGGCCAGGGACATCGGGCCTCCGTAGAGGCAATTGCGGTGGCCTCAATAGGCCAGACTTTGGGGTGAACATGGGGTGGGGACTGGACATTGTGCCTTCCCCCACAGTGGTATCCATTGTGGGGTGATGATTTTTTTGTCTAATTTGTAGTCCTGTAGGTCTGTGTCCAAGATGGCTGCCGTGAAGAGAGAGTGGACGCTGGCGCGCTTTGGCTGCCGTGAAGAGAGAGTGGACGCTGGCGCGCTTTGGCTGCCGCTGCTCTCTCTTCACACTGTGTTTTTGGATTGAATTCTGTTTTTAATTTGTGTCCCTGTGATGTCTTTATTACTTGTTATATTCCGATTATATGTTATTCCGATTACTATGTAAGGTGTCCTTGAGATGTCTGAAAGGCACCCATTAAATAAAATTTATTATTATTATTATTATAGGAGCAGAATTAGGCAATTCAGCAAATCAAGTCTACTCCACCATTCAGTCATGGCTGATCTATCTTTCCCTCTCAACCCCCATGACCCCTGACACCCGTACTAATCAATTAATCCTTGTCCTCCAGAGACGCTGCCTGATCTGCTGAGTTACCTCACCACTTTCTGTTCTTGTTATAGACAATAGGTGCAGGAGTAGGCCATTCGGCCCTTCGAGCCAGCACCGCTGGCATTGTTGTGATACTGTGTGCGGTAAAAGCTTGTTATTATGGACCTCCTCAAAACGGCTTAGGTTATAGTGGACAGGTCTACTGATCTTAACTGCCAGGATGGGCTGCTGACGCCATCCCCGACCCACACCCCCTCCCCTGCCACTCACAGACCACTTCTAGGCCACACCACCGACCCTCACCTGCACTTTGGCCGCCCGCGGGCCTTGACCATTGACTCCGCCGACCTTCACCTCTCTCCCAGCTGGCAGCAGGCCGGGGCCATCAACTCACCTGGATTCCAGGCCCAGTTCCAGACTGAGAGTCTGAAGAAAAGGTCACGATCCAAAACGTCACCTATCCATGTTCTCCAGAGATGCTGCCTGACCGTCCGAGTTACTCCAGCACTCTGAAACCAGCATATACAGTTCTTTGTTTCTACTACTTATGCATTGATAGTTTAAAGCTAGATAGGGCTCTTAAAGATAACGGAGTCAAGGGATATGGGGCAGAAACGGGGTACTGATTGGGGATGATCAGCCATGATCACATTGAAGGCGGTGCTGGCTCAAAGGGCAGAATGGCCTACTCCTGCACCTATTGTCTATTGTCTATTGTTTATTACTCTGTAATCTCGATTACAGCGGACAAACGACAATAACATTCTCCATTCCCCCCTGCTCCCCTTCTCCACGAAGTCTTTTATAACAAAGGTTTACTGGACTTCTAATAAGTATCAACTTATTTTATAAATCAAACATTTGGCGATTTCCTTTGACTCATTCTGCACCTACAGTATTGCAGCTTTTAACCCTGCCTATCTAAATCCAACCTACAGTACGTAGAATGCTTAATTGTTATCAGGATCTATGGAACACAATGATGAAATGAATTTCACCTTCGTTGAAACACATATCATAAATATCTCCGTGTCTCCCTCGACTCAGTCTGAGGAAGGGTCTCGACATGAAATTTCACCCATTCCAGAGTTGCTGCCTGCCCCGCTGAGTTACACCAGCAATTTGTGTCTATCATATGTAGCAAATCATTGAATGAATGAATAGGTTTATTGGCCAAGTATTCACATACAAGGAATTTGCCTTGGTGCTCCGCCCGCTAGTGACAACATGACATACAGTGACAGTTAAGAATTACAATTAAAACATTAAACATTAATAATAAAACATTATTATTCGATTAATAAAACAATAAATCGATTAAACATGTGAATTAAATAAAATACCAGAGCAAATCAAGTTAAATATATTCCATTCATTGGTGACCTGTTTCCTATTATATATTGCAGAAGATCTCTCTGAAATAACAGAAATGCAGTTCAATCCAGAGACAGCTTTAAAAGTAAGTAAAGGGCCTGTCCCACTTGGCCGTCATTCGCACGCCATTTACGCGACCTGCTAGCGTGTGGGTAGCGTGTGGGTAGCGTGTGGGTAGCGCGTGGGTAGCGCGGGACGGGAGCATGGAGTGGTGTGGAGGCGTGTGGAGTGGCGTGGAGGAGTGTGGACATCATCCTGCACTAAATCTTCGCTCGCCACTGGCCTGTCGCGTAACTGACGACCAAAGTGGGACAGGCCCATTACTGCATAATTTGAACCTTACCCCCTCTGAATGCACCACACTTGGGCGGCACGGTGGCGCAGCGGTAGAGTTACTGCCTCACAGCGTTTGAGACCCGGGTTCGATCCTGACTACGGGTGCTGTGTCTGTACGGAGTATGTCCGTTCTCCCCGTGACCGCGCGGGGTTTTCTCCGGGTGCTCCGGTTTCTTCCTGCATTCCAAAGACGTGCAGGTTTGTAGGTTAATTGGCTGCTGTGAAATGTAAGTTGTCCCTGGTGTGTGTAGGATAGAGCTAGTGTAAGGGCTGATCGCTGGTCGGCGCGGACATGGTGGGGCTGTATCGCTGATGTTTAACGTCACTCCATTCACTTTTCACCAACCCCAACCGAATAATGTGACCCCTTCTCATCATAAGATGGCCCCTTCTCATCTCTCCAACATTCGTCTCCCCCATGATCATCTCTTATGGGTCAAAGCGTCATGAAGTCATACGGCATCGAAATAGACCAACTTGTCCACGCTGACCAACATGACCCATCCACGCTAGTTCTATTTGCTGGTCCCTGGCCCATCTATCTATCTATCTATTATTCTATAAAACTCTCGCCCCATCCGTCCGACCGGCTGCCTTTCTGCCTTTTGATTTGTTGACTTTCTGCCTTTTGATTTGTTGACGGCTGCTCCTTCCTATCAGCTTCCAACACACTTCCAAACAGCTTCCAACACACTTCGAAACAAACTTGCAAGACAGGAACACTCTGAACCTTTCACTGCTGCAGCAGGCAGGGGAGGTGCAATTTGATTTTTTTTTAATCCACTGCTGAGGGAGGCAGGGGAGTGCTGGAATCTTACATTTGGGAACGGCTTCAGTTCCATTGGACGAATATTGGGTTGGGGGATCACACCATTGGGGGACCAGACCCAACGGGTCTGCACTTGGTCTAGTTATTCTATAAAACTCTCGTGCCATCCGTCCGGCTGCCGTCCGTCCGGCTGCCTTTCTGCCTTTTGATTCGTTGACTTTCTGCCTTTTGATTTGTTGACGGCTGCTCCTTCCTATCAGCTTCCAACACACTTCGAAACACCTTCCAACACACTTCGAAACAAACTTGCAAGACAAGAACACTCTGAACCTTTCACTGCTGCAGCAGGCAGGGGAGGTGCAATTGGATTTTTTTTTTAATCCACTGCTGAGGGAGGCAGGGGAGTGCTGGAATCTTACATTTGGGAACGGCTTCAGTTCCATTGGAGGAGACGAGTGCATGGTGGAATATTGGGTTGGGGGATCACACCATTGGGGGAGCTGCACTTGGTCTAGTATCCTTCTAAACCTTTCCTATCCATGTACCTGCCCAAGTGTCTTTTAAATGTTAAAGGTTACGATATCTACTTCCACTGGCAGCTTGTTCCATATAACCACTGCCTTCTGTGTGCAAACATTGTCCCTCGGGTTCCTATTAAATCTTAGACACAAAGGAGAGAGAGGGAAAGGAGGAGAGAGGTTGGGGGGGTGTGAGGGAGAGGGAGAGGGAGAGGTTGAGGGAGAGGGAGATGGAGATGGAGATGGAGAGAGGGAGAGGGGGATGGAGAGAGAGGGAGAGGGAGAGGGAGAGGGAGAGGAGGACGGAGAGAGAGGGAGATGGAGAGGGTGAGGGTGAGGGAGAGGGAGAGGGAGAGGGACGAGGGAGAGGAGGAAGGAGAGAGAGGGAGATGGAGAGGGAGAGGGAGAGGGAGAGGGGGACAGAGAGAGAGGGAGAGGGAGCGGGAGAGGGAGGAGGAGACGGAGAGAGGGAGAGGGGGATGGAGAGAGAGGGAGAGGGAGAGGGAGAGGGAGAGGGAGAGGGAGAGGGAGAGGGAGAGAGAGAGAGAGAGAGGGAGGGGGAGAGGGAGAGGGAGAGGGAGAGGGGGGGGGAGGGGGAGGGGGAGGGGGGAGAGGAGGGGGGAGGGGGAGGGAGAGGGGGAGCGGGAGAGGGACAGGGAGAGGGAGAGAGGGCGAGGGAGAGGGAGAGGGAGAGAGAGATGGAGAGGGAGAGGGAGAGGGAGAGGGAGAGGGAGAGGGAGAGGGAGAGGGAGAGGGAGAGGGAGAGGGAGAGGGAGAGGGAGAGGGAGAGGGAGAGGGAGAGGGAGAGAGGGAGAGAGGGAGGGAGGGAGAGAGAGAGAGGGGGACTCCAGCATTTTGTCTTTGTTTTCTGAGCTTGTAAATAAATAGATGGGAGAAAAGGCTTTAATATTCGATCTGACTTTATCGGACTTCAATGTTATAGAGTCATACAGCATAGAAACAGGTCCTTGCCCCAAATATGCCCACGCCGACCAACATGTCCCATCTACACTAGTCCCACCTGCCTACGTTTGGCCCATATCCCTCCAAACCTGTCCTATCCATGTACTTGTCCAAATGTTACCTAAATGTTGCGATAGTCCCTGCCACAATTACCTTCGCCAGCAGCTTGTTCCAGACACCTACCACTCTTTGAGTGAAAAAGTTACCCCTCAGGTTCCTATTAAATCTTTCCCCTTCACCTTTAACTTGTATCCCCCGGTTCTCAATTCCATTACTCTGGGCACGAGAATCTGTGCATCCACCCGATTTGTTCCTCTCATGATTTTGAACGGATTTATAAGATAATTGTACACCTCTACAAGATTTCTTGCATTAAATATTGTAGAGAACACCAGGTGGCGCCACTAGTAGTGGCTGCCTCGCCAACAGTCTGTCTGTCCTTTCTTCTTTTTGTTATTTTTAGTATATGTTAAAAGTATGTTTTTAGTGTTCCTTGGTTTGTTTTATGTGGGGGGGAACATTTTTTTCCATGTCGTGTCTCCGTCCCCACTGCGGCCTAACACCGCGGAGTTGGCGGCCGTTCCTGGAGACCGACCCCCCTCCCGCCTCACCCAAAATAGCATCGGATTTAAATTTAAATTTGTGTTTCACCATACTACTGTTGTAAGAATTCAGTAAAGGGTGTCCATGTCTTAAGAAATTGATCTGGTTTTACCGCCAAGACAAGCCTAATGTTTTCCAAATGTAGTGTCTCGGGTCTGTGGGGAGTTTAACATCGCGGAGCTAGCGATCCCTTTGCCGGGGAATCGAAGCTCCAACTGCGAGGCCTGTGGACTTTAACCGTGAAGCCCGCTGCCTCTGGTAAGAAGAGGCCGGAGCGGGAGCTCCATGCCGCGGAGAGAGTCCCAAGCAGACAGTCGTATTACAATTGTGTGCCATTCAGAGTCGTAGAGTCCTGGAGTCATACAGTGTGGAAACAGTCCCTTCGGCCCAACTTGCCCACGACCGACCAACATGTCCCATCTACACTAGTCCCACCTGCCTGCGCTTGGCCCATATCCCTCCAAACCTGCCCTATCCATGTACCTGTCTAACTGCTTCTTAAACATTGGGATAGTTCAAGCCTAAAGTTAGGAGTGGTTAGGAGGGAGAGGAGTGAGGGGTTAGGTGGGAGAGATAGATCAGCCATGATTGAATAGTGAAGTAGACTTGATGGGCCGAGAAGGGTTTCGGCCCGAAACGTCGCCTATTTCCTTCGCTCCATAGATGCTGCTGCACCCGCTGAGTTTCCCCAGCAATTTTGTGTACCCTCGATATTCCAGCATCTGCAGTTCCCTTTTGAACAAAACAGTGAAGTAGACTTGATGGGCCGAATGGCCAAATTCTACTCCTATCACTTATGACCTTATGACCTTATAACCACCTCCTCTGGCAGCTTGTTCCATACACCCACCACCCTTTGTGTGAAAAAGTTACCCCTCAGATAAATATTAAATCTTTCCCCCTTCCCCTTGAACCTATGTCCTCTGGTCCTCGATTCCCCTACTCGGGGCATCTACCCAATCTATTCCTCTCATGATTTGCTTTAACTCTCTTCAGGCGATGCAGCAACAGATGGAATCATTCGAATGTCTACGTCGGCAGACGCTGCAGAACGCTAGCTTGGTGAGTAATGCCACTCCTAGAAGCAGTAGGTATAAGTGTCTGAAGAAGGGTCTCGACCCGAAACGTCACCAAATTCCTTCTCTCCAGAGATGCTGCCTGTCCAGCTGAGTTACTCCAGCTTTATGTGTGTACCTTTGGTTTAAACCAGCATCTGCAGCATGGTCAAATGGCTGCTAAGTCCTTCTACTGTGTTAATTCATGGAACTATTTAATATTT
The DNA here is from genome assembly GCF_010909765.2 of Amblyraja radiata. Classification (NCBI taxonomy): domain Eukaryota; kingdom Metazoa; phylum Chordata; class Chondrichthyes; order Rajiformes; family Rajidae; genus Amblyraja; species Amblyraja radiata. The sequence continues at coordinate 108,786,593 of NC_045958.1, read as the reverse complement.
GAAAGCAGTGTTCCCGATGTTAGGGGAGTCCACATTCAGGGGGCCACAGTTTAAGGATAAAGGGCAGGCCATTTAGAACTGAGACGAGGAAAAACCTTTTCACCCAGAGAGTTGTGAATTTGTGGAATTCTCCGCCTCAGACGGCAGTGGAGGCCGATTCACTGGATCCATTCAAAAGAGAGCTAGATAGAGCTCTCGGGGTTAGCGGAATCAAGGGGTACGGGGAGAAGGCAGGAACGGGGTACTGATTGTGGGTGATCAGCCATGATCACATAGAATGGCAGTGCTGCCTCGAAGGCCCGAATGGCCTACTCCTATTGTCTATGTATCTATCTGTGTACAGTAAGTGATTTAAAAAAAAACATTTTTCCATTTAAAAATCATTGCTGCAGGTTCAATCTGAAATCAATGAACTATTCAATAAGATTAATTTGGATGATGACAGCTATGAATTCAGGCCATTGGAACAGCCTCACAATACTCCAGAAAATCCACAGCTATTAAAGGTGCCGTATTTTTACCTACAACGCAATCTCTCATTGACAATTAGACAGTGTTGTGTTACATTTGTAACTTGGCAGTCATGGATCAGTCTGAAGAAGGGTTTCGGCCCGAAACGTTGCCTATTTCCTTCGCTCCATCGATGCTGCCGCACCCGCTGAGTTTCTCCTTGGCAGTCATAGAGTCTGAGTCACAGAGTGAGACAGTGTGGAAACAGGCCCTTCCTGGCTTGAAGGGTCGAATGGCCTACTCCTGCACCCATTGTCTACTGTCCACCCAACTTGCTCACACCGGCCAACATGCCCCATCCACACGAGTCCCACCTGCCTGCATTTGGACCATATCCCCCCCCCCCCCCCCCCAAACCTGTCCTATCCATTATTACACTCCATAAATAATACTGCTCCCTCAAATCTTTAGAGATACCTCTCCCTACAGCTCAGGTCCTCGAGTCCTGGCGACATCCTTGTAAATCACTTCTGCACCCTTTCCACCTTAACACCGACTTTCCTAGAACAGGGTGACCAAAAACTGAACACAATACTCTAAATGTGGCCTCACCAATGTCATAGAGTCATAGAGTGATACAATGTGGAAACAGGCCCTTCGGCCCAACTTGCCCACACCAGCCAACGCGTCCCATCTACACTACTCCCACCTGCCTGCGGTTGTTATCCCTCTAAACCTGTCCTATCCATGCCCCTGTCCAAATGTTTCTTAAACATTGTGATACTACCAGCCTCAACTACCTCCTTCGGAAGCTCGTTCCATACAACTTCCACCCTTTTGTGTCAGAGTGTTACCCCTCAGGTTCCTATTAAATTTTTCCCCCCTCACCTTAAACGTATGTCCTCTGGTTCTCGATTCCCCCACTCTGGGCAACATCATTCTGTTGTACGCCTCTATAAGATCAGCCCTCATCATCCTCCTGCGCTCTGAGAAATAGAGTCCTAGCCTGCCCAACTCCCTATATAACTCAGTCTTGTGCAAATGTCACTGGTCCTTGCCCTAATGTTCTGAGCTATTGTGTAAAAACATTCTTGCTATTGAGGGATGTGCAGCATAGGTTTACCAGGTTAATTCCCGGGACTGTTATATGCTGAGAGAATGGAGCGGCTGGGCTTCTGCACTCTGGAGTTTAGAAGGATGAGAGGGTATCTTATTCAAACATATAAGATTATTAAGGGTTTGGACACACTAGAGACAGGAAACATGTTCCCAATGTTGGGGGAGTCTAGAACCAGGGGCCACAGTTTAAGAATAAGGGGTAAGCCATTTAGAACAAAGACGAGGAAACACTTTTTCTCACAGAGAGTTGTGAGTCTGTGGAATTCTTTGCCTCAGAGGCCGGTTCTCTGGATACTTTCAAGAGAGAGCTAGATAGGGCTCTTAAAGATAGCGGGGTCAGGGGATATGGGGATAAGGCAGGAACGGGGGTACTGATTGGGGATGATCAGCCATGATCACATTGAATGGCGGTGCTGGCTCGAAGGGCCGAATGGCCTACACCTATTGTCTATTGTCTATTGTCTATTAAATGTCACTGGTCTTTGCCATAATGTTCTGAGCTGTTGTGTAAGAACATTCAGCAAAATAACAACTTAAAAAATAATATTTATTTTTGATTTGCAGGAGAAAACTGAACAGGAATGCAACATCTCTCAGTTGGAACAGGAACAGGAACAGGAGAGGAGGGCACTTCAGGGCCAGCTGGAAGAGATGGGGGAAAGGGAGAAGATGTACGCGGAGGACTTCAAAGCGTTGCTCAGCAAGCACGAAGGGCTCCAGGCTCGGAACCAAGCGCTGCAGGCGGAGAGGGAGCAGCTCGAATTGGAGAGGGAGAGGGCGCGGGGAGAGGTGGAGAAGATGCTGGAGGAACGAGAGGACCTGCTGGCGGTCATCGGCGCCAAGGAGGCGGTGCTGCGGGCCGAGAGGAACAAGGGGGCCGCGGAGGCCGTCCGGGCGAACGCGCTGCGGGCGGAGAACGAGGAGCTGAGCCGCAGCCTGCACAGGGCGACGGAGGAGAACGCGTCCCTGAAGGACGAGCTGGAGAAGGCCAAGTGCCAGGTCCACTGCGTGAGGGCGAAGAACGTCGTGGTGAGGACCAAGAACCTGATGCTCTTCCAGCTGGTGCAGGAGCTGCGGGGGAAGGAGAGCCAGAGTCCGGGGAGCTCCCTGCAGCGGGGGGCAGCGAGGCCAGGGAAGTGCGAGGCGCTGTCCACGCCAGCGGTGCTGGAGAAACACTGGACGGCCAGCTCGCTGCTCGAGTGCAAGGCGGCGCAGGTGGACGAATGCTGGCTGCTTTCAGCAAGGCACACTGGCATCGCGGACTGGGATGTCCACGCTATCCAGGCTGAGATAGAGGGGGAGCACTCGGCCTATTCACCTGGGCTCCATAGCGAAAGCCACGCAGACGAGGACCCCGAGCACCTCAATCTCCCACTTGCATCTTTTAACAGCATCACAAATCCTTCTGCCGGCTGTGAATCCTTGCAAACGCGCCGGATGCCTCAATGCAGCAGCAGTCCGAGAGGTACAGGATGCACAGGGTGATTTATACTTTGAGGTTTTAGGTTTAGATTCAGGATTATTAAAGTTTACTGTTGGTCCGCCCTGCTTCAACGAAGGCAATCAACCAGGCGTGCACAATCAAATGGGATCAAATAGAATATATCAAGTTGTCCTACAACTTTATGCCCCTGTCCCACTTAGGAAACCTGAACGGAAACCTCTGGAGACTTTGCGCCCCACCCAAGGTTTCCGTGCGGTTCCCGGAGGTTCCCGGAGGTTTTTGTCAGTCTCCCTAATGGTCGAAAGTGGTTTCCGCTTCTTCTATGTTCCGGCGATTATTTCAAAAAATTCAAAACCAGCCGCGACTAAAAATAGGTTGCCGTTTTAAAAATCATTAATTTTTTAGTCTAAGCCGGTTGCGATACTAGTTGAAGGTGGTTGCCGGAGGTTGCAGGTGGTTGCCGGAGGTTGCAGGTGGTTGCCGGAGGTTGCAGGTGGTTGCCGGAGGTTGCGGGTACCTGCAACCTCCGGCAACCACCTTCAACTAGCATCGCAAAAACCTCCGGGAACTGCACGGAAACCTTGGGTGGGGCGCAAAGTCTCCAGAGGTTTCCGTTCAGGTTTCCTAAGTGGGACGGGCGGCTGTGCACGCCATAGCGACAAGAAGGCCACCTGGTCCACGCTGACCAGCGATCACCCATACACCAGTTCTATGTGACTTGTCACATGTGGTAATAAAACATTCATTCATTCATTCATTCATTCATGTTTGGTTTAGTTTAGAGATGCAGCACGGAAACAGGCCCTTCGGCCCACCGAGTCCCCGCCGACCAGTGATCCCCGCACATTAACACTATCCTACACACACTAGGGACAATTTACAATTTTACCAAAGCCAATTAACCTACAAACCTGCACGTCTTTGGAGTGTGGGAGGAAACCGGAGCACCCGGGGAAAACCCACGCAGGTCACAGGAAGAATGTACAAACTCTGTACTGACAGCACCTGTAGTCAGGATCGAACCCAGGTCGCTGGTGCTGTAAGGCAGCAACCTTACCGCTCTGATGAAGGGTCTCGACCCAAAACATCACCTATTCCTTTTCTCCAGAGATGCCGCTTGACCCATTGAGTTTCTCCAGCACTTTGTGTCTGTGCCAACATGCCGCCCACAGTTTATTAGACTTTAGAGGTCTGCGTTGAAACAGGCCTTCAGGCCACAGAATCCATGCTGACATTTGATCACCTGTACACTAGTTGTATGTCGCACACGTTCGGGGCTATCCATACACAGTGAATGGCTTGAGCATACTCATAATCAGCATAGTCTTTTCACTGACTGGCTAGCACGCAGCAATAAAGCTTTTCACTTCACCTCAGTACACGTGATGATAATAAACCAAACTAAACTAAAACCTGCGCATGTGAAGGAAGGAACAGCGGATGCTGATTTAAACCGAAGATAGACACAAGGTGCGCTGGTAATTCAGCGGGACAGGCAGCATCTCTGGAGAGAGGGAATGGGTGACGATTCAGGTCAGATCCCAATTGAAACCCTAATATCCACTGACTTGGCCTCCACAGCCTTCTAGGGCAATGAATTCCACAGATTCACCACCTTCCGATGAAAGAAATTCCTCCTCATCTCCTTCCTAAAGGAATGCCTTTTTATTCTGAAGCTGTGGCGTCTAGTCCTAGACTCTCCCACTAGTGGAAACATCCTCTCCACATCCACTCTATTTAAGCCTTTCACTATTCGGTGAGTTTCAATGAGGTCCCCCCTCGTTCTACCAAACCCCAGCGAGTACAGGCCCGGTGCCGACAAGCGCTCAACATAGGTTAACCCACTCATTCCTGGGATCATTCTTGTGAAACCTCTTCTCCAGAGCCAGCACATCCTTCCTCAGATATGGTGCCTAAAACTGCTCACAATACTCTAATGGCGGCCTCAACATTACACCCCTGAATATAGACTATCTGCCTGCATGTGATTATGCCCCTCCATTCCCTGACTCTGACCATTCCTATGTCCATCACACGAGGGGATCAGCTATCATTAAATTAAATTACAGATATGGATACATTTTTAGTTTAGTTTAGTTTAGAGATACAGCGCGGAAACAGGCCCCTTCAGCCCACCAAGTCCACGCTGACCAGCGATCCCTGCGCACTAGCACTGTCCTGCACACACTGTGGACAATTTACTGTTTTACTGAAGCCAATTAACCTACAAACCAGCACGTCTTTGGAGTGTGGGAGGAAACTGGAGCACCCGGAGAAAACCCACGCATGTCATGGGGAGAAGGTACAAACTCCGTACAGGCAACACCCGTAGTCAGGATGGAACCCGGGTCTCTGGCGCTGTGAGGCAGCAACTCTACCCGCTGCTCCACCGTGCCGCCCTAACTTGAACTTCGTGTAAATACAAATTGTTTTGTCTCATTGTTTCTACAGAGCAAAGCAATATCAACGAGGTCAGAAAAGGGTTTGAGGAACTGGAAGAGGAACAGAGACACAATATTGGAAGCCAGCCTCACAATCCAGCCTCATGGCATAGCGCGGCCTTCAGAGACAGGTGAGTAAACACAATAAACAATAGACAATAGGTGCAGGAGTAGGCCATTCGGCCCTTCGAGCCAGCACCGCCATTCAATGTGATCATGGCTGATCATCCCCAATCAGTACCCCGTTCCTGCCTTCTCCCCATATCCCCTGACTCCGCTATCTTTAAGAACCCTATCTAGCTCTCTCTTGAATGTATCCAGAGATACACCTCACTGGATCTCAGATACTGGAACTGAAAAAATGTGGAAGAACTCAGACAGTGAAGACAGCACCTGCAGAGAGAGAAAGCCAGCAAATGTTTCCGTGCTGTATCTTTAAACTAAATAAACTAAATTCCTTTTCTCCAGAGATGCTGCCTGACCCGCTGAGTTACTCCAGCACTCTGTGAAATGTCACCTATCCATGTTCTCCACAGATGCTGCCTGACCCGCTGAGTTACTCCAGCACTCTGTGCCGATCTGTACTGCCCTATGTTCTATGTCTGTTAATTCTTCCTCCAGTGTCCAGCATATGATTTAACCAGGTTTTAGAGCAATTAGTTGAAATGATTGAATTGCAATGTTTTTCTCTAATTGCTACATATGTTGTAATCCTTTAGGAAAATACAGGGAATGGCCAGAGGGAGTGGTGATGCATCACAAGTACTGCAGGAACACAATTTGCCATCACTCAGTATCGAGCGGTATTCATTTGGGTCTGATGGGAAATGTACTCCACCATTGACAGGAGGGAGACCAGACTTAGAAAAGCAACTTAATTGGAGTAATAAGGATCTGGATGGTTGCACTGATGTGTCCCAAAAGGTAGGCTATTAGCTTTCTACATTATGGCGGGCTGGGTTTAGTTTAGTTTATAGAAACAGCACGAAAACGGGCCCTTCGGCCCACCGAGTCCGCACCAACCAGCAATCCCCGCACATGAACGTTATCACACACACACTAGGGACGATTTACACATACACCAAGCCAATTAACCTACAAACCTGCACGTCTTTGGAGTGTGAGAGGAAACCGAAGATCTCAGAGAAAACCCACGCAGGTCACGGGGAGAACGTACAAACTCCGTAAAGACAGGATCGATCCCGGGGCTCTGGCGCTGCAAGCGCCGCAAGGCAACAACTCTACCGCTGCGCCGTTTACGCCGGGTGTGCTCCGTTTTCCTCCCACATCCCAAAGACGTGTGGCTTTGTAGGTTAATTGGCCCTTGGTAAATTGCCCCCTGGTGCGTAGGGAGTGGATGAGAAGAGTCCACTATTCCGGGACTACGTCCGTGCCCGCGGTGTCCATGGGAACAGAGGCCTCCCGTGAACGCTGGTCGCCGCGGAGGGGTCGAGTGGATTCTGGATAAAGTTGACAACATCTAAATCTGACAAACTGTCTCTTGTTTGTAAACTGTCAATGGCAGTCTTAAATAGAATAAAAGCGTTCTGACAAGGAAAAAAACTGGGAGTGGATGGGAGAGTGGGATAACATAGAACTAGGGTGAACGGTGAGAACTGAGTTCCTCCAATGGTTTGCTTTTTGCTCAAGTTAGTAAAATAAAAACTTAAATATGAAAGAAACTGACAGATTGGATGGTTTGTGTGAGACAGAACATTTCAGATCAGTGGTTTTAATCAGAATGTGTACCTTGCCGCCCATAGTGAAAAACTGATCTGGAAACATAGAAACATAGAAAATAGGTGCAGGAGTAGGCCATTCGGCCCTTCGAGCCAGCACCGCCATTCAATATGATCATGGCTGATCATCCGAAATCAGTACCCCGTTCCTGCTTTCTCCCCATATCCCTTGATTCTGTTAGCCCCAAGAGCTAAATCTAACTCTCTCTTGAATACATCACGCAGTACATTCGGTGACTATGCGGTATAGAAGCTTACATATGAAGGCTGGCTCGTGGGTTAGGTGCAGGGTGGCACGGTGGCGCAGCGGTAGAGTTGCTGCCTTGCAGCACCAAAGACCCGGGTTCGATCCCGACCACGGGTGCTGTCTGTGCAGAGTTTGCACATTCTCTCCGTGACCACGGGGGTTTTCACCAGGTGCTTCAGTTTCCTCCCACACCCCAAAGACGTGCATGTTTGTAGGTTAATTGGCTTCTGTAAACTGCAAATTGTCCCTAGTGTGTGTCGGATCATGCTAGTGCACATACATCCGTATAGTGTGAATACATCCGGTGAATTGGCCTCCACTGCCTTCTGTGGCAGAGAATTCCACAGATTCACAACTCTCTGGGTGAAAAAGTTTTTCCTCATCTCAGTCCTAAATGGCCAACCCCTTATTCTTAAACTGTGACCCCAGGTTCTGGACTCCCCCAACATGTGTAACATTGTTCCTGCAGGAAGGAAGTAGTGGACGGGAGAGAGGGGGGGGAGGGGAAGGAATGGGTGTGGATCCAGGAGGGCCACTGGGAAGAGAGAGGGGGAAGGGAATCTAAATATTTTCATAGATCTGTACCTGATAGATCATGGAGATGGTAGACAGAGGAAGCAGCCAATCCTTAACAAGCACTATGTGACACACAGGTCAGTGAAAAGGTCTTTTGCAGCTTAAATTCACAAATTCATAATTCAATAATTCTTCTCTATTTAAAGAAAGCTTTTCCTGACATCCTCTGATTGCGTCTAACAAACTTCTTCCTATCTTAGGAGTGAGGAATTCTCGATGCAGAGACTGAGTTGGATATTTTAACTCAGTGATGTAAGATCATTCCAAGATGGCTGCCCTTAAGTTGATATCAGTTACAGTTTGGTTTATTGCCACGTGTACCGAGGTACAGTGAACAGCTTTTGTTCTCTGAGGGCGGTGGAGGCCGGTCCTCTGGATACTTTCAAGAGAGAGCTAGATAGGGCTCTTAAAGATTGCGGAGTCAGGGGATATGGGGAGAAGGCAGGAACGGGGTACTGATTGGGGATGATCAGCCATGATCACATTGAATGGCGGTGCTGGCTCGAAGGGCCGAAAGGCCTACTCCTGCGCCTATTGTCTGTTGTCTATTGTCTTTTGTTGCGTGCCAACCAGTCAGCAGTAAGGCAATACATGATTACAGTCGAGACATTTACAATGTATAGACACATGATAAAGGAATAACCTTTAGTGCAAGGTAAAGCCAGTAAAGTCCGATCAAGGATAGTCCGCTGGTCATCAAAGAGGTGGACAATAGTTCAGCACTGCTCTCTGGTTGTGGTAGGATGATTCAGTTGCCTGATAACAGCTGGGAAGAAATTGTCCCTGAATCTGGAGGTGTGCGTTTTCACACTTCTATTCCAGTTGCCTGATGGGAGAGGGGAGAAGAGGGAGTGGCCAGGGTGCGAATCGTCTTTGATTATGCCAAGGCAGCGTGAGGTCTAAATGGAGTCAATGTTGGAACTGATTCATAGACAAGGTGTAAAAGGATTTCTCTGGAGAGAAGGATTGGGTGAAGTTTCGGGTCTTGACTCAAAACGTCACTCATTCCTACCCTCCATCGATGCTGCCTTCCCGCTGAGTTACTCCGACATTTTGTGTTTCTTGATTAGTACGGGCGACAGGGGTTATGGGGAGAAGGCAGGAGAATGGGGTTAGGAGGGAAAGATCAGCCATGATTGAATGGCAGAGTAGACATGATGGGCCAAATGGCCTAATTTTGCTCCTATCCCTTTTGAATCTATGAACTTATGAATCATCTCCCCTTTTCCGCATCCATGGTCCATTAATAGCGAAGGTTTACTGTATAATCATGGTCACAAATATATTGATTTTTTTTTTGTATTATAGGAAGTGCCTCATCAATACTACAACAAGGCAACACTGAATTTTCTAAGCTCCGAAGGCAGCAAACTGCAATAATGGCAAAGGACCTCCATCACTAAACACGTCTAGACACCATGTGCAATTTCTCCTATATATTTATACCAATATGGTGCATGCATGTAATTAATAATATAGTCTTTAGTAGCTGAAATAAATGCTAATGTTACCATTCACAGAGATTATATCTCATCTTTGACATCAGCATTAGTGCTGTAAATCGGTACATCAGTGCAGCACGGTGGAGCAGCAGCAGAGTTTAGTTTGATTTACATTTATATCAAATCAATTAACCTACAAACCTATACGTCTTTGGAGTGTGGGAGGAAACCAGAGACCCGTGTTCGATTCTGAATATGGGTGCTGTCTGTACTGAGTTTGCACGTTCTCCCGGTTGTCTGCTTGGGTTTCCTCCATGTGCTCCAGATTCCTCCCACAGTAAAAACTAAAAAAAAAACATACTTACAAACCTGGTGATTAGGTGCCTCATTCAATTCTTTGATGCAATTCCCACTTGGCCGTCATTTGCGCCTCATTTATGCGTCATATGTAAAATAGGTCGACGCGTCGTGACGCGTGGGGTGCGCGTGGATGACGCACGCATTGCGCATGGTGAGGCGTGGAATCGCAGTCGGTGGCGCGCGGTATTATGCAGCGCTCCAGGATTTCGTAGTGTAACAAAATCCTCGCGCGTCACCTGCGTGACATATCGCGTACGCACGCTAATGCATTGGCGTCGCACGCTGGCGTCCCAATGTCTCACGTGTATCGCGTGGTGACGCATGGTTACGTCACCGTGCATCAACATCCGTAACCATGCGTCGCCGAGCACCGCAGGGTATTCTAATGATGTCTCGCGCACCAGACGGCTGCTCTGACGCGTGATTTGCGCGTGACGTCGCGCATCACGACGCGTCGACCTATTTGACATATGATGCGTAAATGAGGCGCAAATGACGGCCAAGTGGGACAGGCCCTTAAGTCCGAACATCACACCCTTTGGTGTCATAATCTCTGCAGGGGCACTGATTGATTAGTATGAGTGTCAGGGGTTGTGGGGAGAAGGCAGGAGAATGGGGTTAGGAGAGATAGATCAGCCATGATTGAACGGCAGAGTAGACTTGATGGGCCAAATGGCCTAATTCTGCTCCTATCACTTATGAACTTTGAAAACATTTGGGATTAAGAGAGGGATATCTCCCACACTTGAAGGAGTATTAAACACCGAGTGCTGGAGTAACTCAGCGGGTTTGGCAGCATCTGTGGAGAACATGGACAGGTGACGTTTCACAGAGTGCTGGAGTAACTCAGCGGGTCAGGCAGCATCTCTGGAGAACATGGATAGGTGACGTTTCACAGAGTGCTGGAGTCATCGGCAGTCGAATGGCCTAATTCTACTCCTATTCCTTATGACCTTTTGACTTGAGTGAGGACGTTCTGAATGTACATTGGTTTCCCCCTATCCTGGTACCTGCAAACTAAAAAACCTTCAACCGATTTGTTAAAGAGGTTTTCCCTTTCATAACTCCGTGTGGACTCTACCAGAGCCCTTTGATTGTTTTTGTACTTTATCACAATAAAGTATATGAATTACTATATGGATCACTCGATACTTTGTTGCCGTTTCCATAAGGGGCTATCCCACTTAGGCGATTTTTCAGCAGACTGCCGGACACTGTCAAGTTGCCGGCAGTCGCCTGAAAAATGGGAACTGGAACGGCGACTGTCAGAGTGGAACACACACATAAACACACACACACACACACACACACACACACACACACACACAGACACACAGACACACCCACGCAGACATACACACACACACACACACACACACACGCACACACACACACACACACACACACACACACACACACACACACACACACACACACACACACACACATACACAGACACATACACACACACACACACACACACTCACAGACACACACCCACACACACACACAACACACACACACACACACACACACACACACACACACACATACACACACACACACATACACACACGCTCCCGCTGCCCCCACACACACACACACACACACACACACGCACGCACACACACACACACACACACAGACACACACACATCGCAAAGGTGGGGGCCAGGGCAAGCGGGGGAGCGCTGTCTGAAATTCACACGGTGCAAACCCTAGGTAATACAGACACACACTGCGATGAACAGGAAGGTTGGCGCTGTAATTAAGAAGGCTAGCACAGTGTACGTTAAGTCCTTTAAAAGAGGTGGGGAGGGGGGGGGGGGAGGTGAGAAGGGGGGAGAAGGAGTGGAGACACTTTTAAGAAGCCAGACAACTTTTTAATTAGCCAGAGATACACAGCTGTGAAGTTCGGCGGACATTTAACATTACCGGTCGGTTTTCCTTTATTCTGAAAACTCCTGCTTACGTTTTTTCCCCCCAATGAGCCAATGAAAATGACCAGTCAGCAAAGGCGACTAACCAAAACTACCTACGACTACCTCGACTACCCATAACTACATGGCGACCCCACTACAATCGCACCTACGGCTACAGGATTATTGATTATCTCCATGGCAACCAATTTTCAACATGTTCATGTTAAAATGTGTTTTTGAGTGATCTGGTCTTTTTAATTGTATGACTGACCTGGCCAGTGAAACTCCTCGTATGTTGCAAAACATACTTGGCTAATAAAGTGTGATTCTGATTCTGATATCATTGACATCCCACTCCCTGCTACCCGTGTGCTTTCCTGAAAGCAGCCAGCATTCATCCATCTGTGCCGCCTTGCATTCGAGCAACGAGCTGGCCATCAAGTGTTTCTCCAGCTCGCGGTTGAGGCATTGGTTTCCACCCGTGTGCAGCACCACTATCTTGGACAGCGCCGCTAAATGAATCTAAATTATTACTTTCGAACAACATTGGCGCATATATGGCTGTCAAACCAGAACCAACGCCAGGACCTCAGTGTTTCAGCTGAGGAAGGACATTCTTCAACCTGCAGTTGAGCTGTGAGGTGGACCCTTCTTTCCAGAGCTAGGACAGAAAGCCAGCATCTGTGCCAATGCAGCAGATATACCTGCCTACACGGTCCTGAAACAAATCAGAGCATTACTATAAAAGTGGAATTAAATAAGAAAAGTTGATACGTTGATCAGTATGTTTATTTTTAGTTTAGTCTGGAGATACATCACGGAAAGAGGCCCTTCGGCACACCAAGTCCGCACCGATCCCTGTACACTATCACTATCCAACACACACTAATGACAATTTACAATATTACTGTGGCCAATTGACCAACAAACCTGTACGTCTTTGCAGTGTGGGAAGAAACCGGAGACAACCCATGGGGCGAAAACCCACGCAGGTCACGGGGAGAACTTACAAACTCTGTACAGACAGCACCTGTAGTCAGGAGAGAACCCGGGTCTCTGGCGCTGTAAAGGGCCTGTCCCACTTTCACGACTTAATTCAAAACCTCTGCCGAGTTTAAAGGACCGAAAAAATATCAAGATCGTGGTAATCTACAAACTCCTACGACCTTCCACGACTATGTTCACAAACTCCTACGAGTATGTCTACGAATTCCCGAGACTATTTCGACGCCCTCCTTACGAGTAAAAAGTTGCAATTTCTTTGATCCCGACCATTTTTTTACTCGTGGACATTTTTTACCGGGCTGGAAAAAACGTCCCGACTTACCTGATGCCACGAGCACCTATGGCTGGCATAACGGGCCGCTACGGTATATCTACGAACTCCTACAGCCTCCTACTTACTCATTACGAACATTTTACATGTTTGAATCAAGGGGAAAACTCGGGAGAATTGGTGAATAACTCGTGAAAGTGGGACAGGCCCTTAAGGCAGCATCTCTACCAAGAGAAGTCGTGTTGTTCTCACGGTGCCTTGGAAGGGAATTATGAATTCCCGCTGCCACCTGGAACACTATCTAGGCATTTTCTCAATATACAATCAGGAGCAGTATAGGTCAGTTCAGTTTCAGTTTAGTTTATTGTCACGTGTATCGAGGTACAGTGAAAAGCTTTTGTCGCGTGCTAATCAGTCAGCGGAAGGACAATACATGATTACAATCGAGCCATTTACATGATAAAGGGGATAACGTTTCGTGCAAGTTAAAGCCAGTAGATAATGAATGAATGAATAGGTTTGAATGAATTAATACGTTTTATTGGCCAAGCATGTACACATACAAGGAGTTTGCCTTGGTGCTCCACTCGCAAGTAACAACACAAAGTCCAATCAAAGATAGTCCAAGGGTCACCAATGTAGTAGATAGTAGTTCAGCACAGCACTCTGGTTGTGGTAGGATGATTCAGTTGCCTGATAACAGCTGGGAAGAAACTGTCCCTGAATCTGGAGGTGTGCGTAGTGGATGGGAGAGGGGAAGGAATGGGTGTGAATCCAGGAGGGCCACTGGGAAGAGAGAGGGGGAAGGGAATATAAATATTTTCATAGATCTGTACCTGATAGATCATGGAGATGGTAGACAGAGGAAGCAGCCAATCCTTAACAAGCACTATGTGACACACAGGTCAGTGAAAAGGTCTTTTGCAGCTTAAATTCACAAATTCATAATTCAATAATTCTTCTCTATTTAAAGAAAGCTTTTCCTGACATCCTCTGATTGCGTCTAACAAACTTCTTCCTATCTTAGGAGTGAGGAATTCTCGATGCAGAGATTGAGTTGGATATTTTAACTCAGTGATGTAAGATCATTCCAAGATGGCTGCCCTTAAGTTGATATCAGTTACAGTTTGGTTTATTGCCACGTGTACCGAGGTACAGTGAACAGCTTTTGTTCTCTGAGGGCGGTGGAGGCCGGTCCTCTGGATACTTTCAAGAGAGAGCTAGATAGGGCTCTTAAAGATTGCGGAGTCAGGAGATATGGGGAGAAGGCAGGAACGGGGTACTGATTGGGGATGATCAGCCATGATCACATTGAATGGCGGTGCTGGCTCGAAGGGCCGAAAGGCCTACTCCTGCGCCTATTGTCTGTTGTCTATTGTCTTTTGTTGCGTGCCAACCAGTCAGCAGTAAGGCAATACATGATTACAGTCGAGACATTTACAGTGTATAGACACATGATAAAGGAATAACCTTTAGTGTAAGGTAAAGCCAGTAAAGTCCGATCAAGGATAGTCCGCTGGTCATCAAAGAGGTGGACAGTAGTTCAGCACTGCTCTCTGGTTGTGGTAGGATGATTCAGTTGCCTGATAACAGCTGGGAAGAAACTGTCCCTGAATCTGGAGGTGTGCGTTTTCACACTTCTATTCCAGTTGCCTGATGGGAGAGGGGAGAAGAGGGAGTGGCCAGGGTGCGAATCGTCTTTGATTATGCCAAGGCAGCGTGAGGTCTAAATGGAGTCAATGTTGGAACTGATTCATAGACAAGGTGTAAAAGGATTTCTCTGGAGAGAAGGATTGGGTGAAGTTTCGGGTCTTGACTCAAAACGTCACTCATTCCTACTCTCCATCGATGCTGCCTTCCCGCTGAGTTACTCCGACATTTTGTGTTTATTGATTAGTACAGGCGACAGGGGTTATGGGGAGAAGGCAGGAGAATGGGGTTAGGAGGGAAAGATCAGCCATGGTTGAATGGCAGAGTAGACATGATGGGCCAAATGGCCTAATTTTGCTCCTATCCCTTATTAATCTATGAACATGAATCATCTCCCCTTTTCTGCACCCATGGTCCATTAATAGCGAAGGTTTACTGTATAATCATGGTCACAAATATATTGATTTTTTTTTTGTATTATAGGAAGTGCCTCATCAATACTACAACAAGGCAACTCTGAATTTTCTAACCTCCGAAGGCAGCAAACTGCAATAATGGCAAAGGACCTCCATCACTAAACACGTCTAGACACCATGTGCAATTTCTCCTATATATTTATACCAATATGGTACATGCATGTAATTAATAATATAGTCTTTAGTAGCTGAAATAAATGCTAATGTTACCATTCACAGAGATTATATCTCATCTTTGACATCAGCATTAGTGCTGTAAATCGGTACATCAGTGCAGCACGGTGAAGCAGCAGCAGAGTTTAGTTTGATTTACATTTATATCAAATCAATTAACCTACAAACCTATACGCCTTTGGAGTGTGGGAGGAAACCAGAGACCCGTGTTCGATTCTGAATACGGGTGCTGTCTGTACTGAGTTTGCACGTTCTCCCGGTTGTCTGCTTGGGTTTCCTCCATGTGCTCCAGATTCCTCCCACAGTAAAAACTAAAAAAAAAACATACTTACAAACCTGGTGATTAGGTGCCTCATTCAATTCTTTGATGCAATTCCCACTTGGCCGTCATTTGCGCCTCATTTATGCGTCATATGTAAAATAGGTCGACGCGTCGTGACGCGTGGGGTGCGCGTGGGTGACGCACGCATTACGCATGGTGAGGCGTGGAATCGCAGTCGGTGGCGCGCGGTATCACGCAGCGCTCCAGGATTTCGTAGTGTAACAAAATCCTCGCGCGTCACCTGCGTGACATATCGCGTACGCACGCTAACGCATTGGCGTCGCACGCTGGCGTCCCAATGTCTCACGTGTATCGCGTGGTGATGCATGGTTACGTCACCGTGCATCAACATCCGTAACCATGCGTCGCCGCGCGCCGCAGGGTATTCTAATGACGTCTCGCGCACCAGACGGCTGCGCTGACGCGTGATTTGCGCGTGACGTCGCGCATCACGACGCGTCGACCTATTTGACATATGATGCGTAAATGAGGTGCAAATGATGGCGAAGTGGGACAGGCCCTTAAGTCCGAACATCATACCCTATGGTGTCATAATCTCCGCAGGGGCACTGATTGATTAGTATGAGTGTCAGGGTTTGTGGGGAGAAGGCAGGAGAATGGGGTTAGGAGAGATAGATCAGCCATGATTGAACGGCGGAGTAGACTTGATAGGCCAAATGGCCTAATTCTGCTCCTATCACTTATGAACTTTGAAAACATTTGGGATTAAGAGAGAGATATCTCCCACACTTGAAGGAGTATTAAACACCGAGTGCTGGAGTAACTCAGCGGGTTTGGCAGCATCTGTGGAGAACATGGACAGGTGACGTTTCACAGAGTGCTGGAGTAACTCAGCGGGTCAGGCAGCATCTCTGGAGAACATGGATAGGTGACGTTTCACATAGTGCTGGAGTCATCGGCGGTCGAATGGCCTAATTCTACTCCTATTCCTTATGACCTTTTGACTTGAGTGAGGACGTTCTGAATGTACATTGGTTTCCCCCTATCCTGGTACCTGCAAACTAAAAAACCTTCAACCGATTTGTTAAAGAGGTTTTCCCTTTCATAACTCCGTGTGGACTCTACCAGAGCCCTTTGATTGTTTTTGTACTTTATCACAATAAAGTATATGAATTACTATATGGATCACTCGATACTTTGTTGCCGTTTCCATAAGGGGCTATCCCACTTAGGCGATTTTTCAGCAGACTGCCGGACACTGTCAAGTTGCCGGCAGTCGCCTGAAAAATGGGAACTGGAACGGTGACTGTCAGAGTGGAACACACACATAAACACACACACACACACACACAGACACACAGACACACACACACAGACACACAGACACACCCACGCAGACATACACACACACACACACACACACACACTCACACACACACACACACACACACACACACACACACACACACACACACACACACACACACATACACATACACACACACACACACACACACACACACACACACACACACACACACACACACACACACATACACACACACACACACACACACACACACACACACACACATACACATCGCAAAGGTGGGGGCCAGGGCAAGCGCGAGGGGGGGGAGAGCGCTGTCTGAAATTCACACGGTGCAAACCCTAGGTGATACAGACACACACTGCGATGAACTGGAAGGTTGGCGCTGTAATTAAGAAGGCTAGCACAGTGTACGGTAAGTCCTTTAAAAGAGGTGGGGAGGGGGGGGGGAAGGAGGGGGAGAAGGAGTGGAGACACTTTTAAGAAGCCAGACAACTTTTAATTAGCCAGAGATACACAGCTGTGAAGTTCGGCGGACATTTAACATTACCGGTCGGTTATCCTTGATTCTGAAAACTCCTGCTCACGTTTTTTTCCCCCAATGAGCCAAAGGCGACTAACCAAAACTACCTACGACTACCTCGATTACCCATAACTACATGGCGACCCCACTACAACAGCACCTACGGCTACAGGATTATTGATTATCTACATGGCGACCAATATTTTTCAACATGTTCATGTTAAAATGTGTTTTTGAGTGATCTGGTCTTTTTAATTGTATGACTGACCTGGCCAGTGAAACTCCTCGTATGTTGCAAAACATGCTTGGCTAATAAAGTGTGATTCTGATTCTGATATCATTGACATCCCACTCCCTGCTACCCGTGTGCTTTCCTGAAAGCAGCCAGCTTTCATCCATCTGTGCCGCCTTGCATTCGAGCAGCGAGCTGGCCATCAAGTGTTTCTCCAGCTCGCGGTTGAGGCATTGGTTTCCACCCGTGTGCAGCACCACTATCTTGGACAGCGCCGCTAAATGAATCTAAATTATTACTTTCGAACAACATTGGCGCATATATGGCTGTCAAACCAGAACCAACGCCAGGACCTCAGTGTTTCAGCTGAGGAAGGACATTCTTCAACCTGCAGTTGAGCTGTGAGGTGGACCCTTCTTTCCAGAGCTAGGACAGAAAGCCAGCATCTGTGCCAATGCAGCAGATATACCTGCCTACACGGTCCTGAAACAAATCAGAGCATTACTATAAAAGTGGAATTAAATAAGAAAAGTTGACACGTTGATCAGTATGTTTATTTTTAGTTTAGTCTGGAGATACATCACGGAAAGAGGCCCTTCGGCACACCAAGTCCGCACCGATCCCTGTACACTATCACTATCCAACACACACTAATGACAATTTACAATATTACTGTGGCCAATTGACCAACAAACCTGTACGTCTTTGGAGTGTGGGAAGAAACCGGAGACAACCCATGGGGCGAAAACCCACGCAGGTCACGGGGAGAACTTACAAACTCTGTACAGACAGCACCCGTAGTCAGGAGAGAACCCGGGTCTCTGGCGCTGTAAAGGGCCTGTCCCACTTTCACGACTTAATTCAAAACCTCTGCCGAGTTTAAAGGACCGAAAAAATATCAAGATCGTGGTAATCTACAAACTCCTACGACCTTCCACGACTATGTTCACGAACTCCTACGAGTATGTCTATGAATTCCCGAGACTATTTCGATGCCCTCCTTACGAGTAAAAAGTTGCAATTTCTTTGATCCCGACCATTTTTTTACTCGTGGACATTTTTTACCGGGCTGGAAAAACGTCCCGACTTACCTGATGCCACGAGTACCTATGGCTGGTATAACGGGCCGCTACGAACTCCTACAGCCTCCTACTTACTCATTACGAACATTTTGCATGTTTGAATCAAGGGGAAAACTCGGGAGAATTGGTGAATAACTCGTGAAAGTGGGACAGGCCCTTAAGGCAGCATCTCTACCAAGAGAAGTCGTGTTGTTCTCACGGTGCCTTGGAAGGGAGATGTGAATTCTCGCTGCCACCTGGAACACTATCTAGGCATTTTCTCAATATGCAATCAGGAGCAGTATAGGTCAGTTCAGTTTCAGTTTAGTTTATTGTCACGTGTATCGAGGTACAGTGAAAAGCTTTTGTCGCGTGCTAATCAGTCAGCGGAAGGACAATACATGATTACAATCGAGCCATTTACATGATAAAGGGGATAACGTTTCGTGCAAGATAAAGCCAGTAGATAATGAATGAATGAATGAATGAATACGTTTTATTGGCCAAGCATGTACACATACAAGGAGTTTGCCTTGGTGCTCCACTCGCAAGTAACAACACAAAATCCAATCAAAGATAGTCCAAGGGTCACCAATGTAGTAGATAGTAGTTCAGCACAACACTCTGGTTGTGGTAGGATGATTCAGTTGCCTGATAACAGCTGGGAAGAAACTGTCCCTGAATCTGGAGGTGTGCGTTTTCACACTTCTGTACCTCCTGCCTGATGGGAGAGGGGAGAAGAGAAAGTGGCCAGGGTGTGACTGGTCCTTGATTATGCTGCTGGCCTTGCCGAGGCAGCGTGAGGTGTAGATGGAGTCAATGGAAGGGAGGTGGGTTTGTGTGATGGTCTGGGCTGCATCCACAATTCGCTGCAATTTCTTGCGGTCTTGGATGGAGCTGTTCCCAAACCAAGCCGTGATGCATCCCGATAAAATGCCTTCTACAGTGCATTTGGAGAAGTTGGTTGCAATGGGGACTGCATTGGGTTTTCCCACCCTCATCCCAAAACCAGCCAAACTGTGGGCAGTTCCCTCATAACTAGAAACAAGGCGGATGTTAATTTGGCTTGCTTCTGAAAGACTGATCTACCCGTCCTACCCAATTTCTGTAGAACACCGAGTTCTGGAGGAACTCAGCCGGTCAGGCAGCAGTTCTGGAGGACATGGATAGGCGATGCTTCAGGTTGGTAGACAATAGACAATAGACAATAGGTGCAGGAGTAGGCCATTTGGCCCTTCGAGCCATCACCGCCATTCAATATGACAATGGCTGATCATCCCCAATCAGTACCCCGTTCCTGCCTTCTCCCGATATCCCCTGGCTCCGCTCTCTTTAAGAGCACTATCGAGCTCTCTCTTGAAAGTATCCAGAGAACCGGCCTCCACCACCCTCTGAGGCAGAGAATTCCACAGACTCACAACTCTCTGTGTGAAAAAGTAGTTTGAAGGGTCCCCTAAACATCAACTTTGCCTTCTCTCACCTCTCTTGCAGCTTTCGCCCCTCTACCACAATCAATCTGAAGAAGGGTCCCGATCAGAAACATCACCTGCCTAGTTATTCCAGCACTTTTAGTTCTACATAAGATTCCAGCATCTGTAATTCCTTGTGTCTACTCAATTTCTGCTTCTTTGTGAGCCAAAGATATGCACATAATACCTGAATAGAGTGGATGTGGAGAGGATGTTTCCATTGGTGGGAGAGTCTAGGACCAGAGGACACAGTATCAGAATAAAAGGACGTTCCTTTAGAAAGGAGATGAGATGGAACTTCTTTAGTCAGAGGGTGGTGAATCTGTGGAATTCATTGCCACAGATGGATGTGGAGACCAGGTCATTGGATATTTTTAAGGCAACTATATTGACAAATTCTTGATTAGTACGGGTGTCAGGGGTTCTGGGGAGAAGGCAGGATTGAGAAGGAGAGATAGATCAGTCATGATTGAATGGCATAGTAGACTCAATGGGTTGAATGGCCTAATTCTGCTTCTAGAACTAATGAACTAATGAACATAAATGTTTTGTTCGAAGTTCTGTGCTTTTTATTTATTTATTTTTTTTAAATATTTTATTTTATTAGAAGTAAGTACAATCATATGGCACCAAAGTGCCTAACATATATTTTCATAATACATTTTATGTACAGCTTCCTTTTTTTTTTTTTTTATAATAAAGAAGAATAAGAATAAGAAAAAGGAATTAGATAGTAAAGGATAGAAAGACGTGAGATATATAGTGTGTGAAGAAGTAGAAAAAAGAAGAATGAATGAAGAAAGTTGAAGAAAAGAAAATAGGAAAAAGAGAATAAAGAAATGAAGTAAGGAGATCATTGTTTATAATCTTGACCATCCCTCGTCCAGTCCTGAAACAGTTAGCTTTTACAATTGTGTTGCACCATATGATTCCAAAAAGACGGCAAATGGAGACCAACTCGTTATGAATTGGTCTGATTTATCTATTAGGAGGAATCGCATTTCCTCAAGATGTGCGGTGTCCAACATGCTTGCGATCCACATTTTAAGCGTTGGTATTGATGTATTTTTCCAAAATGTAAGTATTAATTTTTTTGCTATTATTCAACCATAATTTAAAAATAAATTTTGAGATGAGTTCAATTTATTCCCATCTTCCATTACTCCAAATATAATCATTTCAGTATTAGGTTCCATTCTTATCTTAAATAATTTTGTAAATATTTCAAAAATATCACTCCAAAATCTATAAAGTTTTATGCAGGAAACAAAAGAGTGTGTTATAGTTGCGTTTTGGGATAAGCATTTATCACAAATGGCGGATATATTTGGATAAAATTTGTTCAATCTTGTTTTTGAATAATATAATCTATGTAAAATTTTAAATTGAATTAGATTATGTCTTACATTAATCGAACATTTGTGAATATATATCAAGTACTTTTCCCATGTAACCTTCGTGATTTTTATCATTAGTTCCCGTTCCCACTCTTCTCTAAGTACCTCTGTCGATGGTAGGTCTATATTTAAAATACTATTATATAAATATGATATTAATTTTTGTGAGTCAGCTTTAATATTCATTGCTTCTTCCAATAAGTCAGGAGTTATTTTTTGATATCCTTGTATGTATTTTTTCATGAAATCGCAAATCTGAAGATATTTAAAATATTGGTTGTTTTTCAATTTAAATTTTAATTGTAATTGTTGGAATGATAGTAGGTTTCCCATTTCATACATATCCCCGATCCTTCTAATTCCGAGACTTTCCCATTGGTTATATGTTTTATCAATAAGAGATGGTTTAAATAAAGGGTTATTCGCTATTGGTATTAACAATGATAAATTTCTTAATTTTAAAGATAATTTTATTTGTTTCCAAATTCTTATTGTATCATGTATAATTGGGTTCTTCTTATATATTGTGTTGTTCAGTTTTTTCGGGGAGAAGAGGATCGTTCCTATAAAGTTCTGTGCTTGCATTACTCAGAACTACAACAAAGTGACCAGTCCCAAACCATCACATATCCATGTCCCCCAGAGATGCTGCCTGACCCGCTGAGTAACTCCAGCACTCTGTGTTATGCTCTAATAATGTTAGACTTCACAGATCTCTAGCAGATAAAGTAACTCCAGCACTGATTCATATGTTCATAAGTTCATAAGTGATAGGAGCAGAATTAGGTCATTCGGCCCGATCAGGTCTACTCTACCATTCAATCATGGCTGATCTATCTTTCCCTCTCAACGAAATTTTCCTGCCTTCTCCCCATAACCCTTGAGGCCCATCAAAGTCAAATTTATTCGTCACATGCACCAACTAGGGTACCGTGAAATGAATTTGCCAGCAGCGATACAGTTGAAAAAAAGAACACACAATACACAATAAAATCCAACACAAACAGCAACCACAGCATTCTTCACTGTGGTGGAAGGCAACAAAGTTCAGTCAGTTCTCCTCCCTTGTTCATCCGTGGTCGGGGCCATGAACCCTCCGTAGTCGCCGCTACGCACGGCCCGATGTACAGGCCTTCTCGTCGGGATGATCCAAACTCCGACGTCGGGACGGTCGAACACACGGCTTGGAGTGCCACTTTCCTACCGGAGACGCAAGCTTCGGGATGCTATAAGCCGCAGGCCGGCGGTTGGAGCTCTTCTCCGGCGATCCCCGGCAAGGGATCCCAGACTCTGGATGGTAAGTCCAAGCCACGCCCGTGGCTAGAAGCTCCGCAGACCACAGCCCCATGATGTCGAAGTCACCAGGCCAGCGATCCGAGCACTCCTCTCTGGCAACCCCCGGCAAGGGTTCGCCCCCGCTCTGCGATGGAAAAGCAACTGTACTAATGTACCCGAAGATTACAATATGTACATAAATGTTTTGCTCAATCACCACCGTTATTCAAGAGAGAATTAATCAAGAACTTATCTACAGTATCTCCACCTTAAAAATATCCAATGACTTGGCCTCCACAACTGTCTGTGGCAATAAAATCCACACCCGTGACCTTGGCGTTATTAGATTCATTCATTCATCATCGTTGAAAACATTAGCGACTCAGTGGCGCTGGTTTCCGAGGGGAACGGTGACGGACGCACCACACATCTCTGTCCTCCAGTTCCTGCGGACTTCCGCCGCTGGAAGTATAGGATTTTGGTGTGTGTGTGCTTTATCATCGTTCCTTACAATGCTGTGTACGACAGTGATCGCAACTTCTACTGAAGTGTAGATGGCCGCCGGCTCGCTAGGAGCTCATCCGCCCTTTGACTGGTCTTGTTTTTGGTCCTGCTGGGGGTCCACAGCTCCCTCCTCACCCGGCAAACCAGGTGGGGGAGACGGTTTAGTCGCCATGGAGCAGGTAGCACGGGATTACATGATACCCGTGTTGAGGGTAGATTGTAATGATCACTTCAATGAGCAGAAATGGTACAAAAATAGTTAAAGCACGGGTAATTCTATATTGTTAGCCACAGCAACACCATATTTTACAAGAAAGTAGAAGTTCACCAGGCTTGATGCAGACAGAGAATCGATCGTTTTCAACCAGACACATGCAGTATTCTGAATGAGAAAGGTCTGAGACATGCAGGGGTATGCATGTCAGTTACATTATGAATGCTTTATTAGGTAACCTGCTTTTCACTGCGCAAGGCATCTGCTCGGTGGTTAATAAGCCATGATACGATCAACACTCTTGTAGTTCATGTTGTTCACTACCCTGAAAGGTAATGAATAAGAATGTTTCAGTAAGGATTTCACAGAAACTATACAGGTAATGAATAACATGCTAATGACGGGTGTCATGGGGCTACGGGGAGAAGGCAGGAGAATGGGATTAGGAGGCGGAGACCAGCACATGATTGAATGGCGGAGTAGACTCGATGGGTCGAATGGCCTAATTCCGCTCCTATAACGTGAACTCAGGAGGTTTATGTGACTCATTTTCCAATGATCATCATATCCCCGAATTTCTACACCTCTTCCCTGAAATTTCAGGCGAGTAGTGGTTAGGTATACTTTTCTAGAAATTTCTAGATTTATTTAGTTTGGTTTAGTTTAGAGATATAGCGAGGTAACAGGCCCTTCGGCCCACCGTGTCCGCACCGACCGGCGATTCCCGCACATGTGTAATCCTACAACACTAGGGACAATTTACAAGCCACCAGCCCTGTTGTGTGAGCCTTAACTAGAACAGGCCAAGCCAGAGTCACAGGACTGGGGTGGCACTGAATACAGGTTATTTGTGCGGCACGCTGGCGCTGCAGTAGAGTTGCTGCTTTACAGCGCCAGACACCCAGGTTCGATCCTGACTACGGGAACGGTCTGTACGGAGTTTATATATTCTCCCTGTGATCACGTGGGTTTTCTCCGAGTGCTCCGATTTCCTCCCACACTCCAAAGCCATACAGGTTTGTAGGTTAATTGATTTTGGTAAAGATTGTAAATTGTCCCTAGTGTGTAGTAGGTATGTTGCAAAGCCTACCTGAAGCGTCGGTGAAAATCTGCCGTTGCGGGTGTGCGCGATTTTGGCGCCGTTTAGAGGGGGCGGGTTTAAAACGCGATTTTCTCTAAGCTGTTCCAATCGAAAATGTTCAGCCTAGTTAATTATTAACGAAAAATCGCTGAAAGACCCCGTCGCAAAAGCTATTATTAGGTTTAAAGGCCTTGAATAATAGTTATAGTAGTTTAAAAATCAATCTCTAAACCCGCGACCGCCAGCAACCGCAGGGTCTCATAAAGCAAACCACAGAAGGTTGGCTGAATATTTTTACATTAAAAAGGGCTTCTAAAGATCCCTTTATACAAAGTTTAATATTGCGAGTAGCTCATTTTGGGCCCATTATATCCCGCAGTATTTTTCTCGGCATTTGGGGCACAAATCTACCGCAATGTGAACGTTCTAAACCAGCGCGTTCCACAGGGACCCACTGGAAAGCTGATTTAAATGGACATTTATTTACAGCAATTAAACACTAAATTCCTTCCATTTGGCCTATACATTAATGTAAATGAGATTTTAAAATCATGTTTTATTTGTGAATATTATTTGGACATTTAGGCTATTTAAAAATGTTAATCATTTATTAAGAAATGGATAGATGTTTAGATCTAGTAATTGAAGTCTGAAATTAGCTACAATTAGGTAACTAACTAATTATATGCTTTAATTTCAGGTCATCCAAGTAAGATAATTTTATATTTGTTTCAGAATGCTTCAATCTATGATAACTGAAAATTTCATTCAGTTCTCTTAATTTTTAAGAAAGTTATGGGCTTTTGACTGTTCACGATCACAGCTTTTTTGTTATGTCCATAGAAAATCAATAGGGAACAAGATGCTCATTTCCCAGTATGAAAATGGCCATAACTTTTTAAATACTTGAGATATGAAAGTGAATTAGGTGTCAAATTAAACTTATTTTTATGCTTTATCTGATGGGATAAATTACAGACTTGATTTTTAAAATCTCAAAATTTTGTAACATTGCTATGTGTAGGGCGCAAATTTGGTGGGCCGAAGGGAACTGTTTCCGCGCTGTATCTTTAAACTAAACTAAACTAAACTAACAATGCATTTTGTCCTGTGTGGAGCATAAAGTGCTGGAATAACACAGCGGGTCAAGCAGCATCTCTAGAGGACATGGACAGTCTGAAGAAGGGTCCCATCATGAAACAGCGCCTGTCCATGTTACCAGTGGTGCTCTCTGACACGCTCCAGCACTTTGTGTCCAGCACTAGACTCCAGTATGTGCTCCTCATTGTGTATGCATCTTTTTTCCCCTTTTTTTCAATTATAAAACAAATTATTCAGTTATTAAAAATAATATTTACAATACAATAAGACAAAACAGAACCCACCACCATAATACAAGACAAACAAATATACTAAATAAACTACTGTACACCTATGTAACAATCCTTGTCAAGGATGCATTCAACTCTCCGCGGTGCCCAGCGGTCTCGGAAATCCACCTGTGGACAGCGCGTAGTACCTCTCTAGCACCACCCGGGCGCGGACGTAACCCCGGAAAAGGGGCAGGCAACTGGCTCGGGCAGAGCCCTCTTCCACCGGGCGCCGTGACTCGGGGATGGCCATCTTGACCAGGCCCAGGAGCAACCCAACCAGGACATCTTCGGCCATTATGTATGCATCTTGTACTGCATTTGACTATAATTGTGAAAGGGCTTGAGATGAGCGCCTGCCATTATGTTGATAGTGCAGATGTGGAGAAATTAAATTGATGACTGAACCCCTTACTATTTCACCCAACACGAGGTAAAGATATCAGCCCTAAGATTATTGTTGGCCAACCGATTTGCCCATTAAAATCACGTTTTGGAAGCATTGTTGTATGCAAATAGCCAATTAGTTTAGTTTGGAGATACAACGTGTAAACAGGCCCTTCGGCACATCGGGTCCACGCCGACCAACGTTCACCTGTACACAAGGTCTATGTTATCCCAGTTACGCATCCTACTCATTAGGTGTATTTTACAGAAGCCGATTAACCAACAAACCCGCACATCTTTAGAATGTGGGATGAAACCGGAGCACCCGGAGAAAACCCACACGGTCACAGGGAGAACGTACAAACTCTGTACAGACAACACCCGTAGTCAAGGTCAAAGCCAGGTCTCTGGCGCTGTGAGGCAGCAACTCTACCGCTGCGCCACTGTGCCGCCACCAGTAAATCCCCAAACAGTAATGAGTGGAGGTGACATTATAACTATCACACATGTATGGCATGTTGGCTTAGCGGTTCTGACTATGCGTGCTGTCTGTACGGAGTTTGTACGTTCTCCCCATGACAGCATCGGATTTTTTTCCGGGTGCTCCGGTTGCCTCCCACATCCCGATGACATGCGGGATTGTAGGATAATTGGCTTCTTTAAGTTGTCCCTTGTGTGTAGGACAGAGCTAGTATATGGGTGATCATTGATTGGCGTGGACTGGGTGGGCCGAAGGGCCTGTTCCCACATTGTACCTACATGCTGTATCTCTAAATTAAACTAAACTGAAGCACATGGTCAAAAGGATGAAAGCCATTTTTGTTTACATCTTAGATAGACACAAACAGCTGGAGTAACTCAGCGGGACAGGCAGCATCTATGGAGAGAAGGAATGGGTGACGTTTCAGGTTGAGACCCTTCTTCAGACTGATGTCAGGGGAGTGGGCAGTACATAGATAAGGGCGGTACATAGATAATATTCCTAACTGTCACTCATTCCTAACTGTCACTGTATGTCGTTGTCACTTGCCAGCGGAGCACCAAGGCAAATTCCTTATATGTGACTACTTGGCCAATAAACCTATTCATTCATTCATTCATTCATTCATTCATTCAAGTGTATAGATGAGGAAGTGTAAGGTGTGAAAACAGGTCAAAGCGATTGTTTACACCGTATTATTTATCCACTTGCCAATGAAGTGACTAACAAATGGTGCATCATCTATTTTTTACCTGTTCACATTGGCTTTCAGGACACTGTCGGTCGGTCTGCTCTTAAGACCGGGGTTGGGTCGGAAAACTAAATGTCCACGAGCTTTTGGATCCACCTTTGGAGGCCGATCTAACGGACTGAAATGGGACGGGTAATCGTCAAATGTGCCAGCCTTCATACCGCCGGGCTGTAACAAGAGGGGAAGATCACAGAGTGAATCGACTGACTTTGTTTGAGATTTGGTTTTAAAAAAAAGCAAAGACATTTAGAACCACAGAGTCATGCAGCACAAAAACAGGCCCCTTAGCCCATTGTTTAAGAAACATTTAGACAGGTGCACGGATAGGACAGGTTTAGAGGGGTATGGGCCAAACAGAGGCAGGTGGGATTATTGTGGAAGGGACATGTTGGCCAGTGTGGACAAGTTGGACAGAAGGGCCTGTTTACACCCTGTAAGACTACTTGCAGCATCATAACTGGGTTGTAAACACAATACACATAGATAGTATATAGTAAAGAAAAAAATGATAAATTAATAACCCTAAACTCAACCAAAGGCAGTCCATAGAAGCACATAGCTAAGGTTAGTGTTGTGTCATATTCAAGAGCCTGATGATGAATGGGAAGAAGCTATTTTTAGTCATAGAGTCAAACAGAATGGAAACAGGCCCTTCGGCCCAATTTGCCCACACTATCCAACATGTCCCATCTAGTCTCATTTACCCGCGTTTGGTTCATGTCCCGCTAAACCTTCACTATCCATGTACTTGTCCAGATGTCTTATTTTTATTATATTTTATTTATTTATTTTTTGTTATTTATATATTAAAGAAAGTGAGAAAGAGTCGTGATTGTGTGAAAAAGTTATCAAGAAAAAAGACCCATTACGCGAAGAGTTAGAGAAAAAAGTTAAGAAATAGGCCGTAGAAAAGAAAAAAAGAAACAAAAGCTCTATTAAGAAGACAGAGCAGAAAGGGATATACCAACTTTGTGTTTTTCATCCCCCCTTACCAGATCCTGAAACCATTTATTTTCAGAGTACTGTTGCACCTTTTACTTGTAGTAAGTCGATAAATGCAGACCACGTCTTTTGGAAGTGGTCTGATTTGCCTGCAAGAAGGAGTCTCATATCTTCCAGGTGTAATGTTTCGAACATATTTGAAATCCACATATTTATTGTTGGTATGGGGGCGTTTTTCCAGAATTTAAGTATAAGTTTTTTTCCCGTTATTAACCCGTAATTAAATAGATTCTTTTGAAACACAGTTAGTTCAGGGCTGCCTTCCATTGTTCCAAAAATAATCAATTCTGCTTTTGGTATCAATTTTATTTTAAATAATTTTGTGAAGATTTCAAAAATTTCAGTCCAAAACTTTTGAATTTTTATACAAAAAACAAATGAGTGCGCTATAGTAGCTTCTTGGGATAGACATTTATCACAAATAGGGGAGACGTTAGGAAAAAGTTTACTTATTTTAGTTTTTGAGTAATATAATCTATGTTAGATTTTAAATTGAATTAGAGTGTGTTTTACGTTGATCGAGCATTTATGCACATATAGCAAATGTTCATCCCACCTCTCTTTTGAAATTTTTATAGCTAGTTCTTGTTCCCAGTCTCTTCTAATTCCATCGGATGATGGTATTTCTATATTTAGAATGATGTTATACAAGAATGATGTTAAATTAGCTGATTCGGCCTTTGTATTCAATGCTTCGTCCAGTAAATCTGGTGGCAAGTTATAATAATCTTGTGTATGTGTCCAGATGTCTTATAAATGTTGTTATTGTACCTGCCTCAACGACTTCCTCTGGCAGCTCATTCCTTTTCTAGTTATATTGGAATGAGCTCATATTCCAGCTTTGTTGTGATGTCAGGTTTGAAGCACTGTCTAAGTGATTTAGGCATGCATGGTATAAAACCACCACGGATTTATCATATTGATACCAGGGTTAAATGTTGGAATTAAATGCACAAGCCAGTTGGTATTCTGTCAGCTTAGAAAGGCGACGGGTGGCCTAAATAAGATATTTGAAAAGAGAGAGGTGAAAATGCAGGTGATTTTAGGTCCACCACCGATTTTCTGACACCCTTGGTTCCAGGGCCTTTTTGGATTTTTAGTTTTGGCGGACCAACAGGGTTTATGGGGAGAAGGCAAGAGAATGGGGTTAGGAGGGAGTGATAGATCAGCCTTGATTGAATGGCAGAATAGATTTGATGGGCCAAATGGCCTGATTCTGCCAGGAGGATAGTGAAAGCTTCTTTAGGTATGTGAAGAGGAAAACATTAGTTAAGACCAAAGTTGGACCATTGAAGACTGAAAAAGACAAATTTATTATGGGGAACAAAGAAATGGCAGACGAGTTAAACAGGTACTTTGGATCCGTCTTCACTAAGGAGGACACAAACAATCTCCCTGGTGTACTAGTGGCCAGAGGATCTGGGGTGACAGAGGAACTGAAGGAAATGCACATTAGGCAGGAAATGGTGATGGGTAGACTGATGGGACTGAAGACTGATAAATCCCCAGGGCCTGATGGTCTGCACCCCCGGGTACTTAAGAATGTGGCTCCGGATATCGTGGATGCATTGGTGATCATTTTCCAATGTTTTACAGATCCAGGATCAGTTCCTGTGGATTGGAGGGTAGCTAATATTATCCTACCTTTTAAGAAAGGCGGGAGAGAGAAAACAGATAATTATAGACCAGTTAGCCTGACTTCTGGGGGAAGATGCTGGAGTCAATTATAAAAGATGAGATAGCCGCACATTTGGATAGCAGTAACAGGATCGATCCGAGTCAGCATGGATTTACGAAGGGGAAATCATGCTTGACTAATCTGGAATTTTTTTGAGGATGTAACTCGGAAAATGGACAAGGGAGAGCCAGTGGATGTAGTGTACCTGGACTTTCAGAAAGCATTTGATAAG
Organism: Amblyraja radiata; assembly: GCF_010909765.2. Lineage (NCBI taxonomy): Eukaryota > Metazoa > Chordata > Chondrichthyes > Rajiformes > Rajidae > Amblyraja > Amblyraja radiata. Next base: position 108,756,007 of record NC_045958.1, on the reverse strand, counting down.
GTCCCACATAGGAGATGAGTGGGCAAAATTAGAGCACATGGTATTGGGGGTAGAGTGCTGACATGGATAGAAAATTGGTTGGCAGACAGGAAACAAAGAGTAGGGATTAATGGGTCCCTTTCAGAATGGCAGGCAGTGACTAGTGGGGTACCGCAAGGCTCGGTGCTGGGACCACAGCTTTTTACAATATACATCAATGATTTGGATGAAGGGATTAAAGGTAACGATGCTTTCAGGAGAGAGCTAGATAGGGCTCTTAAAAATAGCGGAGTCAGGGGATATGGTGAGAAGGCAGGAACGGGGTACTGATTGTGGATGATCAGCCGTGATCACATTGAATGGCAGTGCTGGCTTGAAGGGCCGAATGGCCTACTCCTGCACTTATCGCCTATTATCTATTATCTATTATTATGTCTACTCCACCATTCAATCATGGCTGATCTATCTCTCCCTCCTAACCCCATTCTCCTGCCTTTGCCCCATAACCCCGACACCTTTAATCAAGGACCAACGCTTCCCTGAACTTCCGATGTACCAGAGAAAAGTTAAAGTGATAAAATCTCATACACACCGACTTTCCAGGAGAGGGAGGTTTAAATGGCACTTCTGCTTTCTTAACTGGTGCAGGATGTTTTACTGGAGGCAACGTCTTGTCAGTGCTGTATGGATTACTGTCGAAGTAATCCTTTGGGTAAAGGTTCAGTCGGAATGGTCCTCCGAGGGCAGTGTCTTTCTGTAAAGGTATTTTGTGGGAACAGAACAGAAGAGTTAAAGTTCATCTCAAAAAGAGAAGTGGAATAGTTAGTGTTAAATGCAGCCTATACTCTAGACAATAGACAATAGACAATAGGTGCAGGAGTAGGCTATTCGGCCCTTCGAGCCAGCACCGCCATTCAATGTGATCTTGGCTGATCATCCCCAATCAGTACCCCATTCCTGCCTTCTCCCCATATCCCCTGAATCCGCTATCTTTATGAGCCCTATCTAGTTCTCTCTTGAAAGTATCCAGAGAAGTGGCCTCCACTGCCCTCTGAGGCAGAGAATTCCACTGACTCACAACTCTCTGTGAGAAAAAGTGTTTCCTCATCTCCGTTCTAAATGGCTTACCCCTTATTTCCAAACTGTGGCCCCTGGTTCTGGACTCCCGCAACATCGGGAACATGTTTCCTGCCTCCAGCGTGTCCAAACCCTTAATAATCTAAAATGTTTCAATAAGATGCCCTCTCATCCTTCTAAACTCCAGAGTATACAAGCCCAGCCGCTCCATTCTCTCAGCATATAACAGTCCCACCATCCCGGGAGTTAACCTGGTGAATCTACACTGCACTCCCTCAATAGCAAGAATGTCCTTCCTCACATTTGGAGACCAAAACTGCACACAATACTCCAGGTGTGGTCTCACTAGGGCCCTTTCCAACTGCAGGAGGACCTATGTTCTCCTATACTCAACTCCTTTTGTTATGAAGGCCAACATGCCATTCACTTTCTTCACTGCCTGCTGTACCTTGATTACTTTAAAAGAGAATATACTTTAAGAGCTTAATATTAATTTTGTTGAAGACGGTTCAGCCTCCAGTCCATCACAGGTACTAACCTTCCCACCATTGAAGGGATCTATAGGAGATGCCGTCATCAAAGACCTACACATCCCTGGCCACACTCTCATTTCACCTCTCCCATCGGGGAGAAGGTATTGTAGTCTGAAAACCCTGACCACCAGATTCAAGAATAGGTTCAAGATGCACAGAGTCCCTTGCCCAGAGTAGGGAACTCGAGGACCAGAGGGCATAGGTTTAAGGTGAAGGGAAAAAGATTTAATAGGAATCCGAGGGGTAACCTTTTCACGCACAAGGGTGGTGGGTGTATGGAACAAGCTGCCAGAGGAGGTAGTTGAGGTAGGTGCTGTTGCAAGGTTTATGAAAAAATTAGACAGGTACATGGATAGGACAGGTTTAGAGGGATATGGGCCAAATGCAGGCAAGTCTGACTAGTGTAGATGGGGCGTGTTCGTCGGCATGCACGTGCTGGGTCGAAGAGTCTTTTGCCATGGTGTATGAGTCTATGATCTATTCCAGCCTCTGCAGTCTCTTGGGCCACCATACTCATGATATCTCATGATAAACGTCAGAGTGCTGCAGAATTACTATAGTTTTCTCCATCTCCCACTATTCCCCGGAGGAGGAATTTGGTTCCAATCGCAAAAATTAAATGCACCCGAGATTATTGGCAGCCAGTTGTACTCAACCTGCACACACAGTTCCTTATTCCACTTTTTGCCTTAAATAGATGTTTCTGCTAATATGTCCGTGTGAGAATTTTACCAGTGAAGGAAAATGTAATTGCAGTATAAGACTTTAGACTTTTACGTGAGACTTTAGAGATACAGCGTGGAAACAGGCCATTCGGCCCATCGAGTCTGTGCCAACCAGCCATCACCCTGTACACTAGCACTATCCTACACACACTAGGGACAATTTACAATTTAACCAAAGCCAATTAACCTACAAACGCGTACGTTTTTGGAGCGTGGGAGAAAACCAGAGCACCTGGAGAGACTCACGCAGTCACGGGGAGAGCGTACAAACTCCGTACAGACAGCACCCATAGTCGGAATCAAATCTGGGTCTCTGGCGCTGCTGCGCCACTGTGCCACCATAAGACAATGTTTGATCATTTGGTCTCCCGAGAAAGCAGGCCCAAGTTATCAAAAGTTTCCTTGTTGCTACATTCCTCTTTTCTTGGTAAAATTCTCATAAATCTCTGCACCCTCTCCAAAGGTTATCAACATGATACAGTTTATTGGTAACACAACAAGTAAATGTTAATTTAGTTCCCTTTGATTCATTATATAAGTAAAATCAAAAATTCTGAATGTTATCATAATGTTGGAACACAAGGTGGACAGAAATGCTGGAGAAACTCAGCGGGTGAGGCAGCATCTATGGAGCGGAGGAAATAGGCGACGTTTTCAGGTCGAGACCCTTCTTCAGACCCTTCTATTTCTTCAGAAACGTCGCCTATTTTCTTCACTCCATAGATGCTGCCTCACCCGCTGAGTTTCTCCAGCATTTTTGTCTACCTTCGATTTTCCAGCATCTGCAGTTCCTTCTTAAACATAAAGTAGGAACAAGTCTGTTACCATTGCAGTAAACAGTACCTTAGTACTTTTTATTGTATAGGCATCTGGAGAATGTTCATATGATTTTCCAATGGTGAGATGGTCATACCTGTGGATATAGTTCAAAATAATACATCCAGCTACAGTTAACTGTAATTCCGCTTTTCTGCTATGATTTAAAATTATCATTATTAACCACATAGATAATTTATTACTCAATATTATCATATTTATTGAGAGATTGATTGGTTGTTTCATAAGCGATAGGAGCAGAATTAGGCCATTGGGCCCACCAAGTCTACTCCACCATTCATTCATGGCTGATCTATCTTTCCCTCTCAACCCCATTCTCCTGCCTTCGGTAGAAAGGAAGACAGTTAGACTTTACTTAGAGATACAGTGCAGAAACAGGCCCTTCGGCCCACCGAGTCCACGCCGACCAGCGACCACCCCATACAGTAGCACTATCCTACACACTAGGGACAATTTATAATTTTACCAAAGCCAATTAACCTACAAACCTGTATGTCTTTGAAGTGTGGAAGGAAACTGAAGCACTCGGGGGAAACGTACAAACTCCATACAGGCAGCACCGGTAGTCAGGGTCGAGTACGGGTCTCTGGCGCTGTAAGGCAGCAACTCCGCCGCTGCGCCACTGTGCCGCCACAGAAACTGGTAAATGCTTTGATCAACAGATTCGATAACCTCGACAGAAATGTCAATAGATATTTTGTACCCATATTTTAATTATCGTGAAATATTCTCTCACCCATATCCTGTTCCTAGTTTTCCAGGATTGGTGTAAAGGTTTTTCATCTCTGGTACAAATGGTGGCTTTGTTTTTTCCAACCGACTGAATGCTTCGAACGACCCACCAATTGTTCCATAGTAAGTGCCCAATCCGCATCTAAATAGAGTCAAGACAGTGTGATTAGATTATGCTGACATTACATTAACCTTAACAATGCGCTTAAGAAAATTTGCAATTACCAACGTGAGTATCGGTAGCTAGTGCAAAGATCGCCGTTTAAAAGAAACTGCAAAATTAAAGTGTCGACGTGGAGAAGATGTTTCCACTAGTGAGACAGTCTAGGACCAGAGGGCACAACCCCAGAATAAAAGGACGTACCCTTTAATTTAGAGATACAGTGTAGAAATAGGCCTATTGGCCCACCAAGTCCGCACCGATCAGAGATCCCAACACATTAACACGATCCTACCCACACTAGGGACAATTTACACTTACACCAAGCCAATTAACCGACAAAACTGTATGTCTTTGGAGTGTGGGAAGAAACAGAAGATTTCGAGTAAAACCCAGGTGGTCACGGGGAGAACGTACAAACTCCGTACAGACAGCACCCATAGTCGGGAACGAACCCGGGTCTCTGGCGCTGTAAGGCAGCAACTCTACCCGCTGCGCCACCGTGCCCCCCTGTAGCCAGTACAAAAAGGGCCGCAAGCTCACTATTTAAAAGAAATTGCAAAAGATAAGATGTGGATGTGGATATGGAGATGATGTTTTCACTAGTAGGAGAGTCTAGGACCAGAGGGCACAGCTTCAGAATAAAAGGACATACTACTAGAGAGGAGGAATATATTTAGTCAGAGGGTGGTGAATCTGTGGAATTCATTGTCACAAACTGCTGTGGAGGCCAAGCTTTTGAATATTTTCAAGGTGGACATTGACAGGCTCTTGATTAGTAAGGGTGTCAAATTTTACAGGGAGAAGGCAGAAGAATGGGGTTGAGAGGGAGAGATACAATCAGCCATGAGTAAATGGGGGGTAGTCTCAATGGGCTGAATGGCCTAATTCTGCTCCTATGACGCATGAACTTTCATCTCACTGAGTCCACGCTGACCATTGATCGCCCGTTCAAACTAGTTGATATCCCACTTACATCCGCTCCCTACTCACTGAGGATAATTTACAGAGGCCCAATAACCTACAAACCAGCACGTCTTTGGGATGTGGGAGGAAACTGCAGAGGAAATCCACGTGGTCACAGGGAGGACAGTCTAACTCCGGAGGTCTGGAGTGAACCTGGGTCTCTGGCGAAGTGAGGCAGGAGATCTACCAACTGCACCACTGTGCCACCCTGACATTAGCTAGTTACTATTTTGTGCATTCATGCCAATTATGACTATAATCAAAGCAGGGTCAAATAGGCAATAGACCGGCAGAGAATATGGATATGTGGCATTGCTTATTTTAATGCTACGTGATTTCAAATACAATGATGACATTTATTGAACTGGATAATAAAAGGTCCAGATAGAGTGAACATGGGAATGATGTTTCCACTGGTGGGATAGTCTGGAATCAGCAGGCACTGAATAAAGGGATGTACCTTTAGAAAGGCGTTGAGAAGGAACTTGGCCCTTCAGCTCAAAGGGCCAAATGGCCTACACCAGCACCTATTGTCTATTGTCCATTATCTATTAAATTTCTTTAGCCAGAGGGTGATGAATCTGTGGAAGTCATTGTCACATTGGATATTTTTAATGCAGAGATTGATAGGTTCTTGATTAGGAAGATAGTCAAAGGTTACGGGGAGAAGGCAGGAGAATGGGGTTGAGAGAGAGATAGATCAGCCATGATTGAATGGTGAAGTATGGGTCGAATGGCCTAATTCTGCCTCTAAGTCTAATGGTTATGCCCCACATAGCTTCAAATCATCAAATGCAAACATAGCTAGAGGACAAGGTGAGAGAGGCAAAGTTTAAAGGAGATGTGCGGGGCAGGTTTTTGTATATAGGGAGTGGTGAGTGCCTGGAACACACTGCCAGAGGTGATGATGCAGGCAGATATCAGAGTGGTGTTTGAGGGGCTTTTAGATAGGCAGATCATTTTGCTTCAGAAATTCAAACAAAAACTTCTCCGCATGCATAATTTTTAAGCATCAGATGTTGAAATGAATAACATAATTCCCCTTATCACACACGTTTTGGATCATTCTGAGGGAAATTAGTTTATAATCCTAAGGAAGACACAAAATGCTGGAGTAACTCAGTGGGACAGGCAGCATCTCTGGAGAGAAGGAATGGGCGACATTTCGGGTCAAGACGCTTCTTCAGTCTGATGAAGGGTATCGACCCGAAACGTCGCCCAATCCTTCTCTCCAGAGATGCTGCCTGTCCCGCTGAGTTACTCCAGCATGTTGTGTCTATCTTTGATTTACACCAGCATCTTCCATTCTAAAAACTCTGATAGACACAAAATGCCAGATTAACTCAACGGGACAGGCAGTATCTCTGGAGAACATGGATAGGTGACATTTCACAGAGTGCTGGAGTAACTCAGCGGGTCAGGCAGCATCTCTGGAGAACATGAATAGGCGACGTTTCACAGAGTGCTGGAGTAACTCAGCAGGTCAGGCAGCATCTCTGGAGAACATGAATAGGCGACGTTTCACAGAGTGCTGGAGTAACTCAGCAGGTCAGGCAGCATCTCTGTAGAACATGGATAGGTGACGTTTCAAATCAGTCCATTCTTAAGACTGAAAAAGGGTCCCGACCTGAAACGTCACCTATCCATGTTCTCGTTAGGACGGCACGGTGGTGCAGCGGTAAATTTGCTGTCTTACAGCCCCAGAGATCAGGCTAAGATCCCGAGTACAGGTGTTGCCTGTAAGGAGTTGGTACGTTCTCTCTGTGACCGCTTGGGATTTCTCGGGGTGCTTTGGTTTCCTCACACACTCCAAAGACGTACAGGTTTGTAGGTTAATTGACTTTTGTACAATTGTATACTGTCCCTAGTGTAGGATAGCGTTAGTGTACGGGGTGATCGCTGGTCGGCACAGACACGGTGGGCTGAAGGGCCTGTTTATGCGTTATATCTCTAAAAATAAAATACGCTGCCTGATCCACCGAGTTACTCCAGCATTTTGTGTCTTTCTTTGGTAAACCAGCATCTGCAGTTCCTTGTTGTTACACAGGAACTCTGATAACCTATTCTGACACAGCCCAGACTCACAAGTGTGTCTAAAAAGACAGCCTAATGTGGATGATAGTGTGGACCCACTGGCATGAACAACCTGTGTCGGAAGTAACTGCAGATGCTGGCTAACACCGAAGATAGACACAAAATGCTGGAGTAACTCAATGGGGCAGGCAGCATCTTTGCAGAGAAGGAATGGGGAATGTTTCGGGTCGAGAGAGACCACCGAAGAAGGGTCTTAACCCAAAACATCTCCCATTCCTATTCTCCACAGATGATGTCTGTCCCGCTGCGTTACTCCAGCATTTTCATGTTCATAAGTGATAGGAGCCTAATTAGACCATTCGGCCCACCAAGTCTACTCTTCCATTCAATCATGGCTGATCTATCTTTCCCGCTTAACCCCATTCTCCTGCCTTCTCCCCATTACCACTGACACCCACACTCATCAGAATCTATCTACCTCTGCTTTAAGAATATCCATTGACTTGTCCTCCACAGCTTTCAGTGGCAATGAATTCCACAGATTCACCACAACTCTGACTGAAGAAATTCCTCCTCATCTCCTATTCGAGACAATTTTGTGTCTATCATTGGCATGAACAACCTGTAAGTCTATACACTGTAAATGGATTGATTGTAATCATGTATAGTCTGACTGGTTAGCCTGCAACAAATTTTTTCACCGTGCCTCGGTACATGTGACAGTAAACTAAACTGTAACCAATGACACAAAAAAATAATATTTTGGGAACATACGGGTCTCTGTCTCCGTGACTGGGAAAGAAAACTCCACCAATGTTCTTTTTAGCCGCCTTCATTCTCCCTTGTCTTCTTAATTTAATCCGATCGGAATAGCTTTCACTTTCGAAGATCCTCACAAATACAGGATCAAAGTATCCTGCCTGTGTGGCATTTTTTGATTTGGAGCCATCTAACATCATTTGCCTGCCTTTATAAGCCATCTCATTGAAGGGTTCTGAAAGTAGAAGGTATAAAATAGTAAGTTCATGCAATTTTTAAAAAAAAGGACGCAAAGTGCTGGAGTAACTCAGCGGTTCAGGCAGCATCTTTGAAGAACGTAGATAGGTGACGTTTCGGGACAGGACTCTTCCTCAGTCTTCTCCAGAGATGCTGCATAACCTGCTGAGTTATTCCTGCGCTTTGTGTCCTTTTCTGCAAAGCAGCACCTGCAGTTCCTTGTTTCTAAATTCCTCTTCACAGAACTTCAAGATAAATTATCACCATTGAAACACTCCATCTACACTTCACACTGCCTCGGAAAGATCACCAGCATAATCAAGGACCAGTCTCACCGTGGCCACTCCTTCTTCTCCCCTCTCCCATCAGGCAAGAGATACAGATGTTTGAAAACGCATAGACATAGAAACATAGAAAATAGGTGCAGGAGTAGGCCATTTGGCTATTTGAGCCAGCACCACCATTCAATATGATCATGGCATAACTTCAGATTCAGGGACAGTTTCTTCTCAACATTTATCAAGCAACTGAATGGTTCTCTCATCAGTTAGAATGGAGTCCTGATCTCCCATCTACCTCATTAGAGACCTTTGATCTATTTTTAATCGGACTTCAATGTTAAATCTTGCACTAAATGTTGTATGCTTTATCTGTGCACTGCGGGTGGCTTGATTGTATTACTGTATAATATTTCCTTTGACTGGACAGTACACAAACAAAAGCTTCTATAGCGGCTCCAGTGTATCTATACAAGTGACTGTAATAAACTAAACTAAACTGACACATATACATTTTTGAAGGCATCTCACAAATAGTACCCGGTCATCATGGGAGGTTTGAGATTTTTTATTAAATAACCCCGTAGCTTTTTACATAAACAGCTCTCAATTAGTTTACTAAAGAGGAAAAGCATGCATTTTCCTGAGGAATTTCGACAGGGTGGATATGGAGAGCATGCTTCCTTTTATGGGAGTTTTTTCTGAAATTAGGGAATTACAGTTTAAAATCAAGAGCTTTATCAGAGCTGAAGATAATTGAATCCATTTCTGAGTATCACTTTCTACATGGATAGGACAGGTTTGCAGGGATATGGGCCAAACGTGGGCAGATGGGACTAGTATAACTGCGACATTTTTGGCCGGTGTGGGCAAGTTGGGCTGAAGGGCCTGTTTCCACGCTGTAAGACTCTATGACCAGTCACAACTATTGTGAATTATTGCCAAGAAACTTAGATGGTAGAAAAATCACAAGCTGGAGGTTAAATATATATATATATGTATATGTACATGTGAGCATGGGTACATGTACACACATTACTTTTTTTCTCGTTTATTATATTGTTTACATCACACTATATTTATATCGAAAAGACACGAAAGGCTGGAGTAACTCAGCGGGACAGGCAGCATCTCTGTGGGTGATGCTTCGGGTCGAGTCCCTACTTCAGAATCTGTTTACATGTACAGTTGTGCCGCTGCAAGTAAGAATGTAATTGGTCTATCTAGGACAGATGGCAGTGAAATCCTCTTGACTCTTGAAATAGCCTGCCAGCTCCGAGCTGTGCATTTTATCCGCTGTGAATAAAACGCTGTAATTAAATTAAATAATTTGATTATAGTATTTTATACTTGTCTTATTCTGTTTTAGCTTGTTTTTATTTTCTATTCTTTTTACTGACTGTCTTTAATTGCTTTTGATTGCTTTTTAATGCTTTGTGTAAAGCAGTTTGAATTGCCTTGTTGGTGAAATGTGCTATGCAAATGAACTCGCTTGCGAGACTAGAAGTGAAATGCACGCTTACTTGACATTCCATCCTTGTAGGGGTCTTGAATGGTGATGTAGGGCATCTCCTGAAAGAGGCCGATGCGCTCCATGTCACTTTTCCCCGAGTCTCCAGGCATGGTTCGGTTTGGATCAGACTGCTGCCAGGAATTGGTGTGGGTGGCTGCGAGGGTTGAAAGTTACTGAGTCTAGAGGAAGGAGGGAAGAGAAAAACAGAAAGAGGTGACTGACTGATTAAGGCGCACAGCAAACCTCCATTCGGTTTAGATTCGTTGCGTGTTTAATGTTAGACGTGTGTAATTTGCGGATTGTAAGGGAAAAAAGGACACCACTTTGTGCACAAGGAAGCGGTCAAGGCGCGTCGCTGCGCTGCACTGAGCCTGTGTTTGTGGCGTTTCATCACCAAGGCAATGTGATGAAACTCCACATTGCAACAGGCACAGCCAAACTTTGGGCACAGCTACAAGGGGTGTGTGTGTCGACAACATACACACGTTGTGCAACAAAACACTGCCAGAACTTGCCTTCAAAGTTAAAAAATAACCCGGTTTTGATACGACGTTAACATCGCCCATTGCACTGATGTGTCTAACTCAGGTTTAAAGATTAGAAAATAAATAGAACTCTCGTACTTTTCCCCTTTTCGATCATTTGGTTACACCCAGAGGAATCTTGTTACAAAGATCAAATGCTGGAGGAACTCAGCGGGTCAGGCAGCATTTCTGGAGAATGTGGATAGGCGATCTGCAGACTGAACATGGATAGGTGACCTTTCAGATGCTCCTGAGATGCTGCCTGACTGACCCACTGAGTTACTCCAACACTTTGTGTCTTCTTTTGCAAAGCAGCATCTGCAGTTCTTGTGGGGGTTTTTTAAACCTCTGATTGACTCTTAACTTTCCTAAGACATCACCCCAATCAGTAGGTTTCAGGGCAATTCGGTTTGAACAATAAATGTGTAAGGAGGAACTGCAAATGTTGGTTTACACCGAAGACAGACACAAAAAGCTGGAGTAACTCAGTGGGTCAGGCAGCATCTCTGGAGAAAATGAATAGATGACGTTTCGGGTCGAGATCCTTGTTCAGACCGAAGAATCTGTGGGAAGAGACAGAGTTGACAATTGGGTCAATGAATCGAAGACACAAGGAGCTGTAGATGCTGGGTTTATTCTGGAGAATCTAGGACCAGAGGTCATAGCCTCAGAATAAAACGACATACCTTTAGAAAGGAGATGAGAAGTAATTTCTTTAGTCAGAGGGCGGTGAATCGGTGGAAATCATTGCCACAGGCAGTTATGGAGACCAAGTCAATGGATATTTTGAAGGCAGAGTTTGACAGATGCTTGATTACTACGGGTGTCAGGGGTTATGGAGAGAAGGCAAGAGAATGAGGTTGAGATGGAGAGATAGATCAGCCATGATTGAATGGCAGAGAGGACATGATGGGCCGAATGACCTCAGTCTACTCTTATCACTTATGACACATGGAACTGCAGATGCTGGGTGTACAACAGACAAAAAGGACACATAGTGCTGCAGAGTTACTCCAGCACTTTGTTTTTTATTCCAGCATTTTTTTTTGTGTCTTATTTGGGGGTCAATGAATTGTTCACCATTTTATCACATCATAATTTCAAGGAGGAATTTAATTGTTCCATCTGGGCCAGATGAAAATGAACACTATTGACTCATAGCAATTGCAAATGTGCTTTTAAAATTAGTTTAGACATTGCTCAGTCCTTAGCAATCTTATTGCTGTTAGATGGTGTTTTTAAACATCTCTTTCAGAACACACATTAAGCAAAATAAAAGGGTGTATGTTATTGTTTGCAGGTTGCCCTCACAACTGGTCCCAGTTGTTGTTGTTGTTGTTGTTGTCAGCGGTGAGACCTCACAAAGATGGCGGCCTTGGCAACCGGCGGCGGTTCCCGCAGCAACGGCGGCTGGGTGAGGAGGAGGAGGAGGCCTGAGCGGCCGCCGATCAACAGCGCTCACAATGGTAAGTCTGACCACGGCCAGCCCCTCCTTCCAGCAGCCGCCCTGAAGGCACACACATAAGAGAAAAGTTTCCAAGCAAACCTTGACCATGCACCTGTCTGTATTGTCCCCATAGCCTAACAATGTCTTAAATACTCCACGGATTTGTCCTCCATATCATCACTGCTCGTTTAGATTCCCCAGTCTGTCCGCTGGCTCCATAATTATCTAAACAATGTCTTAACTACTCCACGAATATGTCCTCTATATCATCAGTGCTCGTTTAGTTTCCCCTGGCCTACAATAACCTAACAATGTCTTAAATACTCCATGGGTTATCCTCTATATCATCAGTGCTCGCTCGTTTAGTTTCCCCAGTCTGTCCGCTGCCTCTACAATAATCTAACAATGTCTTAAAGACTCCACGAATATGTCATCCATATCATCAGTGCCCGTTTAGTTTCCCCTTGCCTACAATAACCTAACAATGTCTTAAATACTCCATGTGTTTGTCCTCCATATTATCAGTGCTCGTTTATTTTCCCCAATCTGTCCACTGACTTGCAATAACCTAACAATGTCTTAAATACTCCACTAGTTTGTCCTCCATATCATCAGTGCTATTTAGTTTCCCTAGTCGAGAGGCAATTTAAGCCCCTCAAGATTAACCTTAGGTTTTCTGTTTTAGAGTCTGGTCTATGTTACCACTGTCTGCTCCTTTATTATTAATTAGAAGATAGCCACAAAATGCTGGAGTAACTCAGTGGGTCTGACAGCATCTGCAGAGAAAAGGAAAAGGTGACATTTCAGCTCTGAACCCTTCTTCAAATCATAGATTCAGGGACAGTTTCTTCCCGACTATTATCAGGCAACTGAATCATTCTACCACAACCAGAGAGCAGTCCTGAACTACTATCTACCTTGGACTATCTTTGATCGGACTTTACTAGGTTTACCTTGCTCTAAACGTTATTCCCTTATCATGCATCTATACACTGTAAATGGATCAATTGTAATCATGTAGTGTCTTTCCGACTGGATAGCAAGCATCTAGGCTACACTTCTTCCCATCCTGCAAAGACTCTATCCCCTACTCCCAATTCCTCCGTCGACGCCGCATCTGCGCCCAGGATGAGGTTTTCCATACCAGGGCATCGGAGATGTCCTCATTCTTTCCCCTCTTCCATTATAGATGACGCTCTCACTAGGTTCTCCTTGATATCCTTGATATCCTTTATATCAAGAGTCAAGTCAAGTAAAGTCAAGAGAGTTTTATTGTCATGTGTCCCAGATAGGACAATGGATTTCTTGCTTGCTGCAGCAAAACAGAATATGTAAACATAACACAGAACAGGAGATAAAAGTTCAGTGTGTCTATACAGCCGTTGCATACATCATATAATCCTCCAACATTTTCAACACCTTCAATTACTGGCCACATCTTCCCATCTCCAGCCCTTTCTGCTTGCCGCAGAGACCTTCCTCAGCAACTCCCTGGTAAACTCGTCCCTTCCCACCCAAATCACGCCCTCCCCAGGCAATACCTGTCCCTCTACCTCCCCCCCTCGACTCCATCCAAGGACACCAACAGTCTTTTCAGGTGAGGCAGAGGTTCACTTGCACCTCCTCCAATCCCATCTACTGTATCCGCTGTTCCAGGTGTCAACTCCTGTACATCGGCGAGACCAAGCACAGGCTCACCGATCGTTTCGCTGAACACCTCCGCTCAGTCCGCCTTAACCTACCTGATCTCCCGGTTGCTCAGCACTTTAACTCCGCCTCCCATTCCCAATCTGATCTTTCTGTCCCGGGCCTCCTCCACTGTCAGAGTGAGGCCCAGCGCAAATTGGAGGAACAGCAACTCATATTTTGCTTGGGTAGTTACATCCCAGCGGTATGAACATTGACCTCTCTAACTTCAAATAGTCCTTGCTTTCCCCTTCTCTCCATCCCCTCCCCCTTCCCAGTTCTCCCAACAGTCTTATTGTCTCCGACTACATTCTATCTCTATCCCGCCCACTCCACTGACATCAGTCTGAGAAGGGTCTCGACCCGAAACGTCACCCATTCCTTCTCTCCAAGGATGCTGCCTATCCCGCTGAGTTACTCCAGCATTTTGTTTCTACCTTCGATTAAACCAGCATCTGCAGTTCTTTCCTACATGCAAGCACCAAAAGCTTGTTACTGTACCTCGGTACACGTGACCTTACAATAAAATAAACTAAACTAAAAGGCCCTTCGCCCCAACTCATCCATGCTGCCAAGATGCTCCATCTAAGCTAGTCCAATATCTTGCATGCATGTAAGTGTCCAAGTGTTTTTAAATGCTGTCATTGTACATGCCTCAACTACCTCCTCTGGCACAAAGTGCTGGAGTACCTCAGTGGGTCAGGCAGTGTCTCTAGAAATAATGGATAGGTGATGTTTTGGTTTGGAACCCTTGTTCAGACTTTTCAGACCCTTCTTCATAAGTCTGAATATGGGTCCTGACCATGTTCTCCAAATATGCTACTTGTCCTAGAGTCATAGAGTTATAGAATGATACAGTGTGAAAACAGGCCCTTCAGCCCAACTTGCCCACAAGGGCCAACATGTCCCAGCTACACTAGTCCCATCTGCCTGCGTTTTGTCCATGTCCCTCCAAACCTGTCCGAACCATTCCTGCTGAGTTACTTCAGCACATTGTGTTTTTTTTGTTGTAAATCAGCATCCACAGTTCCCTGGGTACACCTCCTTTGGCAGTTTGTTCCCTCTGAGTCAAAAAGTTGGTCCTCGGGTTCCTATTATATTTTTCCCCTCTCAGATTAAACCTATGTCCTTTGGTGCTTGATTTCTCCCTACTCTGGATAAAAGACTATGTGCATTCAACCTATTTATGTCCCTTATGATATTATACACCTTAATGATTACCCCTCTGCCTTCTCTATTACAAGGAATAGAAGACCCAGCCTGCTCAACCTTTAGCCTGCTAGACATATAGCTCCGGCCCTCAACATCCTTGACAATAATCTTGCACCCTTAATGGCATTAAAAGGAACTGCAGATGCTGGTTTAAACCAAAGATAGACACAAGAAACTGGAGTAACTCAGCAGGTCAGACAGCATCTCTGGAGAAAAGGAATAGGTGACCTTTCGGGTCGACACCCATCTCCATATATTAATTAGGTTAAGGTCCTAAGTGATAGGAGCCGAATTAGGCCATTCAGCCCATCAAGTCTACTCCGCCATTCAATCATGGCTGATTTATCTTTCCCTCTGAACCCCATTTTCCTGCCTTCTCCCCATAACCCCTGACACCTGTACTAATCAAGAATCTATCTAACTCTGCCATAAAAATATCCATTGACTTGGCCTCCACAGCCTTCTGTGGCAAAGAATTCCAAATATTCATCACCCTCTGACTAAAGAAATTCCTCCTCATCCCATTCCTAAAGGAACGTCCTTTAATTCTGAGGCTATAGCCTGTGGTCCTACTAGTGGAAACATCTTCTCCACATCCACTCTATGCTGCTCTGTAGTGTTTGCATGTTCTCCCTGTGACCTTGTGGGTTTCCTCCGGGTGCTCTGGTGTCCTCCCACATCCCAAAGATGTGCTGGTTTGTAGGTTAATTGGCCTCTGTAAAGTTGCCCCTAATGTGTCGGGAGTGGATGATGTGGAACTCGTGTGAACAGATGTCGATGGTCAGCATGATTTGATGGGCTGAAGGGCCTTCTTCCATGTTGTATGACCAAAATTAATTATTGTAATCATGTATTGTCTTTCCGCTGACTGGTTAGCACGCAACAATGGCTTTTCACTGTACCTCAGTACATGTGACAATAAACTAAATGCAAATTCAAACCACTTTGTGATCCTACTTCGTGCCATATAGCACGAAAACAGGCTCTTTGGCCTTACTCGTCCATGCCAGGTTTTATAACTGGGCAAGAACCATTAGCCTGTGTTCAGACCATACTCCTCAATCTTTCCTAATCAGGTACCAGCCTAGATGTCTTCTAAATGTTGTCGTTGTTCTAGCCTCCAGAGCTTCCAAATACGTACCATCTACTGTATGATGAAATTTGCCCCTCGGGTCCCTTTAAATCTTCCCCCCTCTCACTTTCAGTGAGTCTGTGGAATTCTCTGCCTCAGAGGGCGGTGGAGGCAGGTTCTCTGGATGCTTTCAAGAGAGAGCTAGATAGGGCTCTTAAAAATAGCAGAGTCAGGGGATATGGGGAGAAGGCAGGAACGGGGTACTGATTGGGGATGATCAGCCATGATCACATTGAATAGCGGTGCTGGCACGAAGGGCCAAAGGGCCTACTCCTGCACCTATTGTCTATTGTCTAATTAAACCTGTTCCTTCTAGTTCTGGACTACTCTACTCTTGGAGAAAGACATGACCTTTTGCATTATCTGTGCTCAAGATTTTGATTATCTCGATGTCACCTGTCAGCCTCTTGCGCTCCAGGGATTAAAATCATATCCTTCACCTTTTGATGTTTAATGACAACCTTCTTATAACATTGTGAACAGAACTGTATACAGTTGAACAGTGCGACCAGAACTGTATACAAATGTAGTCTCACCAACATCTTGTGCAGCTGTACCAGGACTTCCCGACTCCTGTATTCAGTACGCTTAATGATGAAGGCAAATGTGCCAAATGCCTTCTTCACACTTTATCTACCCGTTTTGCCACTTTCAGGTGACTGTACCTGCATTCCTAGGTCTCTCTTCTCTATAACATTCTCCAGGGGGTCTTCCATTTTATGTGTAGTTGTTGCCCTGGTTTGACTTGCCAAAATGTAATCTCATACATTGGCAGATTTAAATTCCATCCACCATTATGGGCAGTCACGGTGGCGCAGCGGTAGAGTTTCTGCCTTACAGCGAATGTAGCGCTGGAGACACAGGTTCGATCCCGATTACGGGTGCTGTCTGCACAGAGTTTGTACCTTCTCCCCGTGATCTGCGTGGGTTTTCTCCGAAATCTTCGGTTTCCTCCCACACTCCAAAGACGTACAGGTTTGTAGGTTAATTGGCTTGGTAAATGTAAAAATTGTCCCTAGTGGGTGGGTGTAGCATAGTGTTAATGTGCGGGTATCACTGGTCGGCACGTACCCTGTGGGCTGAAGTGCCTGTTTCCTTGCTGTATCTCTAAACTAAACTAAACATTCCTTGGCTCACTTCCCTAGTTGGCAGATCCTTTTGTAAACTTGGATAGCCTTCATGCCTGTTCACTATCATCAGTTCTTTACTTCATAAGGTCTAGGAGCAGAATTAGGCCAGTCGGCCCATCAATTCTACTCCACCATTCAATCATAGCTGATCTATCTTTCCCTCTCAACCCCACTCTCCTGCCTTCGCCCCATAACCCCTGACATCAATTTAGGTATAATTCTTAAATTTGCTAACTACTTTGTCATCCAAATCACTAATATAGATGACAAACAATCCACATTTCCCTGCAGAATATCGCTGATTACTGGCCTCCAATCAGAAAAACCAACCCTCCACTACCCCTCTCTGACTCCTTCCACCAAGCCTATGTTGAATACAGTTGGCTAGCTCATCCTGGATCCCATATGATCTAAGCTTCCTGACCAGCCTACCACATGGGACCTTGTCTAAGTTCTTACTAAGTCCATATTTGATCACCCTGTCATCTTAGAGTATTGGAGACATACAATGCGGAAACAAGCTCTTCAGCCCAACTTGTCCACACTGCCCAACAAGCCCCATCTACACTAGTCCCACCTGCCTGCATTTTGCCCATCCCTCTTAACCTGCCCAATCAATTTATGTGCCTAAATGTTTCAGAAACGTTGTGATAGTACCAACCTCAACTACCTCCTCTGGCAGCTCGTACCATACACTCACCACCCTTTGTGTGAAAACGTTGCCCGTCAGGTTCCTATTAAATCTTTCCCCCCTCACCTTAAACCTACGTATGTCCTCTGATTCTCGATTCTCCTACTCTTAGCAAGAGACTGTGCATCTATCCCATCCCATCTATTCCTCTCATGATTTTATACACCTCTATAAGATCACCCCTCATTCTCTTATGTTCCAAGGAATAGAGTCCCAGCCTGCTCAACCTCTGCCTCTACCTCAGGCCCTTGAATCCTGGCAACATCCCCGTAATTCTTCTCTGCACTCTTTCCAGCTTTCCTATAACATGGTGCCGAGAACAACACAATACTCTAAATGCAGCCTCACCAACGTCTTAGATAACTGCAAAATGACCTCCCATACTCAATACTCTGACTGACGAAGGCCAATGTATTGAAAACCTTTTTGACCACCCTATCACCTGCGTAGCCATTCAAAAACCCATTCAAAAAGAGACTGTTCTTAGTGAAGTAAATTAGTCTTTAAATTATGGTTGATACAGTACAATCTGCCTAAAGTGAGGGCACGGACAGGCAGGGCTTAATGTCTCGATTTAACGCTCCCCTCCTCTCGCTATCATCTCTTTTTTTTAATGTGCCCCCTCTCCACCCCCATGCACACCTACGTATTTATCCCTTTATCCTGCCCTAGCCTCATTGCCTCTTTCTCATCTCTCAACCCCGAATAGATAATTTGCCTTTTATCCGCCAATTTTTCTTCTTTCCTCCGGCCCCTTGGTTCTCTTCCATCAACGTCCCTCATTCTGGCTTTACATTTCATTCCCCTTCTCCCCTCATCTGATACTATTTCAACTCCTCTTTACCTTGAGCCTTTGTCACTTATGCCACCCGTCTACTAATCAAATCCCCTTCACCTGTATCCACCTATCACTTGCCAGGCTTTCTCGTCCCTATTCCAATAGGTCTGTAGAAGAGTCCCGACCCGAAACGTCAATTGTCCATTCCCAATAGTCTGAAGAAAGGTCTCGACCTGAAACGTCACCCATTTGTTCTCGCCAGCGATGCTGCCTGTCCCGCTGAGTTACTCCAGCATTTTGTGTCCGCCCATTGATGCTGCAGCTAGTGGTTTTGATGTGAGTGCGAGTTTCTTGTATTCATTGACTTTTGGTGCATGTTTTATTGGTAATGAATTGTGATGCCAAATCAGAAACGTACAACAAAAGCAACATATTTACAATACCAAACTTATTTTTCATATAAAACACTTTGTTGTAGGTGCCCCTTGAAACGAAGACTTTGTTGTTCCGTGTGAGAGGGGGTATTAGGTTGGCTGGAGGACTTCGCAGTGTGAGTGGTGAGTGATTTATACATGAATCTGTAAATTAGACATCGATCTGTTTAATTTTAATTTTATTCCACATTGGACTTTGTTTGTAGTAGTCTTTAATATAGACTATACTTTTACCATCTCTTGGATAATGTTCAGATTTATTTTTGTTCTGAAGGAACTATCGTTAATCCAAATACAAACTATCTGCTACTCAATAGTCAAGAGTGTTTTATTGTCATATGTCCCAGATAGAACAATGAAATTCTTACTTGCTGCAGCAAAACTGAATAGGTAAACATAGTGCACTGTAAATAATATGATAAACGAGAGAGAAAAATAAAAGTTCAGTGTGTATAGATACACATACTGACATCTGTATTACTAAAAGTCTGATCTTGACATCTTCCTGTTGTTCTGTATATTGATTTTAGAAAAAAACCCTGCCACTTATGGCTGTGATTTTTGGCCATCTTACTCAGAGTTCCCCTCCGCTGCGCAGGACAAGAGGATTTTTCCCATCGATGAAAAATAAAAGAGTTATCAGTGTATAAAAAATGTTGAGATTCTCTCTCCTGAAGGCCACGCCCCTTCCGGAGGGACTATAAAACCCGGAAGTGGTGAGTGCCTCAGTCAGTCTCTGCAAGATGGGGGAAGCGAGAGGGTCACGTCTCTCAGTCTGAGCTGTGAATAACACTGAACACATGTCTACTAATCTGTGATTGTGTTTTACTGACCTTGAGTGCCCTTAATGTGGTTTGAAAATGAAAATGTGGTTGGTTTGAAAAAGCACAGCAAATGGTTGTTGGTGGTGGTTGGTTTGCAATAAAGCGCAGCAAATGGTTGTTGGTGGTTGTTGGTTTGAAATAAAGCACAGCAAATGGTTGTTGGTGGTGGTTGGTTTGAAATAAAGCACAGAAAATGGTTGTTGGTGGTGGTTGGTTTGAAATAGCACAGAAAAGGGTTGTTGGTGGTGGTTGGTTTGAAATAAAGCACGATTAAAAGTCTAAACTTGACAACCTCCTGTTTGCACTGTATATTGATTTTAGATAAAAAGCTACCACTTACAACTGTGATTTTTGGCCATCTTACTCAGTCCCCCTCTGCTCATCAGGTGCAGAGGATTCTTCACATCAATTAAAAATAAAAGTGTTATTAGTGTTTAAAAAATGTTGATTTGACCACCAAATTCAAGTACAGTTTCATGCCACTTCAAGCAGGGTGCAAGGTCACAAAATTCAAATGCAGTTTCATACCATTTCATGCAGGGTGCAAGGCCACCAAATTCAAATGCAGTTTCATACCATTTCAAGCAGGGTGAAACCACCATAAAACCACCATAAAACACCACATAAACGCCACATAAACACCTCACACAGTTCAGTGGACATTCAGTGTGTTCAGTTGATTCACAGCTCAGACCGAGTCGCGACCTCTCCCTCCCCCATCTTGCAGAGACTGAGCCACACCCGCACTTCCGGGTTTTATAATCCCTCCCCCCTCCCACCGGAAGGGGCATGGCCTTCATGCCGTGATTGACAGGAGAGAGATTCTCAACATTTATTAAACACTAATAACACTTATTTTTCATTGATGGGAAGAATCCTCTGCACCTGATGAGCGGAGGGGGCTGAGTAAGATGGCCAAAAATCACAGCCGTAAGTGGTAGCATTTTATCTAAAATCAATATACAGTGCAAACAGGAAGTTGGCAAGTTTAGACTTTTAATCATTTGCCATTGCAAACCAACCACCACCAAACATTTGCTGTGCTTTATTTCAAACCAACCACCACCAAGAGAATCTCAACATTTTTTAAACACTAATAACTCTTTTATTTTTCATCGATGGAAAAAATCCTCTTGTCCTGCGCAGCGGAGGGAGACTGAGTAAGATGGGCAAAAATCACAGCCGTAAGTGGCAGCATTTATTCTAAAATCAATATACAGAACACCAGGCAGTGGTCAAGATCAGACTTTTAGTAATATAGATATATGCCCCTTTTGATGAAATGATACGTCAGATGAAATAGGATGTCATTGAATGAGCTTGCAATCTATGAAAATTAATTGTTTATTCTTTGTTTTCTCTTAACTGTAAGTTAATTTTTTTCCTATTTCTTACCTTTTGAATTGGGTTCAAATAGAGACCTGAATTCCACGATGGCCACGTGGCATTCAGGTAGATGTGTTGGTTGAGATTGCAGATGCCATTATCTCAGAACAAAATCTGTTAATTTGAAATTGTAAATTTGGGGAGATAGATTGGAACAATTGGGAATATTTTTAAATTGTTTTTTTTTAATAATGATCTATTTTTAAAGGGTCTGCTTTGTAGGGAGTTAAAGAGTGATCTCACATCCCCCACCACCCGTAGAATTCTGGATTAGTGGAAGGAATGAATAGGACACTAAAGAGTGTGGAAGTTAGTTATGACCTACAGGCCCACAGCAATGAATTAATTACATACGCACAGCAATTAAGCACAACCTTGTCAGCCTTGCATTCACAGGGGTTGAAAACACAGAAGCCACTGCCAGTTGAACACAGACACAGCCCATACTACTGGGAGACCACGTACTGATAAGGTAGTGGGATTGGACAAAATTGGGACTGTGTTGGAGAGGACTGTACCAGATGCTACTACAACACCAACCGCCATGAAGATTGAAGATTAACCCCATTGGAGACATCTGATGCGATTGACTATAAATGGAGGAGAACCAAGAAAGGACAATGTGGCTATTGACCCTACTTTTTATCCTGAGGTTGGCCCAGATGGGCTGGGCTTGGGGAAACACCCCTGCATCAAGATGTCCTGATTAAGGCTGACAACTGACCTTACGTTTATAACACTGACCAAGATGGATCCATTACCACAGGTTCTTGAAGTAACCAGAAAAAGGTGGCAGCTTATCCCGGAGCTACAGACCGAGCTGAAACTGATAAGAAATATGCTCACCAATGCCCAGTCTGAAAATGACCATCTCGCTTCCATCACACAGCAGCTGAAGGAGAGCAATCAGGTTGTGGAGTTGAAAAGCCTTGATTTTGGAGTGCAGAACCGGATTGAGGTAAATCCCAGCCGGGATCAAAGTGAGGAGCTGAGTTGGGATGAAGAATTACTGGTTTCACACGCTGATGGACAACTTGGGAGAAAGAACAACTCGATTTGTGAAAATAAACTATATTTGTGATGGTACACAAAATTGCTGGGGAAACTCAGCGGGTGCAGCAGCATCTATGGAGCGAAGGAAATAGGCGACGTTTCGGGCCGAAACCCTTCTTCAGACTGATGGGGGGTGGGAGAAAGAAGGAAAAGGGGAGGAGGGGGAGGAGCCCGAGGGCGGGCGGATGGGAGGGTGGGAGGAGACAGCTAGAGGGTTAAGGAAGGGGAGGAGACAGCAAGGGCTAGCAAAATTGGGAGAATTCAATGTTAATGCCATACGGACGCAAGGTCCCCAGACGGAATATGAGGTGCTGTTCCTCCAATTTCCGCTGTTGCTCACTCTGGCAATGGAGGAGACCCAGGACCCTATTTGTGATGGATGTGGTCAGACTTTCAAACAGCGGAAACACCTGTCAGTTCAGCAAATGCGCCATACTGGAGCACAACCTTTGCAGTGTGAAGTTTGTGGTTTCCAGTGCAGGCAAAGAGCATCCTTGAAATATCATATGACCAGGCACAAGGCAGAAGCTGAACTTGAATTTGCTTGTGACCAATGTGAGAAGCTGTTCGAGAAGGCTCACAATTTGAATGTTCATATGACCATGGTTCATCCCTTGACCCAGAATACAGATAAAAACAAACCTATTGAAATTGAATCAAGTCAGCTAAGTTTGGAAACATTAATTAAGCAGGAACCCAGTTAATAGTTATTCAACAGCTAAATGACGAGTAAAGAATCTTGCACTCTATTTCAATGTCAGCAAGATACAAAGGATTAACATGAATAAATATAATCAATTCAGGCTCACCTAAATAGGTAGAGAAAAGGAAAGGTTAGTGTGGAGAATATAGTTCTGAGCATTATAGCACACCAGTTCCAGAGACAAAGTCCAATGTCTGCAATGGGGTAGAGGTGCATCAGGCAGAATCCTAGTAATTGGAAGGACTGTTCAGAACTCTGATAACAGAGGGGAAGAAGCTAGTTGGTGTTGTGGTGAGGCAGGATTCAACTTTGCCACAGTTACATTCTGGACATGCATTCAAGTCGCAGCGTTGTTTTGAATGAGAGACAGTGCCCATCCAGTAGAAATTAGGACTCAATGGAGGAAGTTCTGGATGGTTCAATAACCCTTTCACCTCGGGATGGAACAGTGACTGAAAATGATGAGGGTGATAATGTTGCGAAGCATCAACCTGTCCCAGTGTTAGCAGGCTTTCAGCCTTGTACATGCAGTGGAGCCACTTCACGGTCAGTGAATGTGGACAACTGGGAATCCCCATTGAAGAAATATATGTTCTTGTGCTCAGATCCTGAATATACAGAGTGCTCTTGGAAAAAAATTCAGGTACAAGATGCAACTCAACCATTAAATGTGGGGAAAAAATCAGTTAAGTGCAAAGAGGCATCTATACGTTCTATAAGAAATGATGTTGTGGATGGACTGGAGTCCAGTGATCTTTCTGAAAGGTATTTATCAAGTGAAGATGACAGCGAAATAAAAGTTAAGAATGGTTCTTCAGATGAGTCTTTTCAACCATATTGGAAGAAGGAAGAGTAAGTTACCAGTTAAGAAGTACAATATTAAGGATGTGAAGAAACAATCTGGACAAAAACGTGGCCGGAAACCAAAGTCACACTTGGAAAGGGAATATTTCCCCACCGTGTATCGATGTCAGTATAAGGGTTGCTGTGCTGTTTACAGAGGAGTTGAGGGACTTAAGAAACATATAAAAGAGCAGCATGAAGAGGTGCGTGAAAGACCTTGCCCCCACCCAGTTTGTAACAAGGTGCTTCTGATTGATCGCTACCTGCAGCGCCATGTAAAGCTGATCCATACAGAAGAAAGAACATCTTTACAGATCAGGAGGAAGTGCAAAGCCTTTGGTCACAACTTCAGGAAGACAAACCACATTTGATCAACAACCTTGAAGCATTTTGAGGTCTATTGTATGACCAAGCGTCCAGCGAGAGAGAAGCTGAACATTTTGAAACAGAAGGACCTCTTGAAAGAGATTATGCATCACCCTATCCAGGAAGACAATGACTCAGACCTGGTGGGTAATCAGTGTGATGCCAATCAGGACATTGATGAGGATGGCAAAGATGGAGTTTCTGATGAGAAGGCCAATTGCCGTTTTGTTCCCAACCCTGACCAGATCGATGCCGATGGTGACAGCAGAGGAGATGCCTGTAAGGACTTTGACAACATCCCAGATATCTATGATGTGTGCCCTGAGAACAGCGCCATCAGTGAGACTGACCTGAGGAAGTTCCAAAGGGGACGATGCAGATCGTTCCTAACTGGGTAGTGCGCAACAAGGGCAGGGAGTTACTGCAGACCGCCAACTCTGACCCTGACCTTACTGTCGGATTTGAGGAGTTCAACGCCATCAACTTCAGTGGCACCTTCTACATCAACACAGACCACAAGCTACGCCAGCTTTGTCTTTGGCTTTCAGTGCAGTGGCCGCTTCTAAGTGGTGATGTGAAAGTAGGCCACCCAAACCTACTGGGAAGAGAAACTGTCCAAACCCACGGATACGCTAGCGTCTAGCTCAAGGCGGTGAACCCCACCATGGGTCGAGGGGGGGGGGGGGGGGGGGGGGGGGGGGGGGGGGGGGGGGGACATCTGTGCAACGATCTACGAAGAGAATGACAACACCCTCTGACAGGTGAGAACTGTTGTCGACCCTAAACAAGCTTCATCAGGATGGTTGTCATTGAAGAGAGTGAGAACTGGTTGCCTTACCAGTGGTTTAATGTACTTTGGGGTACTATTGAACTGGTAGCCATACCTTTGGTCTGGTGGACTTTGGGGTACTGTGATACATTATGGCTCTATCATTCTGCTAATCATTGCTCTAATACTTGCGACCATTATGTGTACCTACCGAGGACTGTGAATGTTATCATGTTTGATAAAAAGGAGGGAATAAAAGCTAATAATCAAATCTAATAGTCAAATCTAAAATGAAGTTGTTCCTCTAAAAAAGCATGGTCTAGCAGGACAAAAGAATGGCTCGGTGCCAAGTCTGAATGACTTTGTAAATTATATGGAACACAATATGGAGGACCGGTTGTCTTTTCCATGAAGACATTAAGATGGCAGCCTGCAGTAATAAAATGTGCTTCATTCAAGGCCATAAAGAAGCCAAGATTGAAAAAATAGCTGACGCTCCAGAGATAAGTAATAACTTGTTATTGGATGAGCTTGATTTGGACCCAGCTTTCCTATATTCTGAAAGGCTATAAAATCTTTCAGTCATGCCATATTCAGACCTGGTAGGAGTGTTTTACTGATAAGAAAAATGTATAATTGTGCTAACTTTCCTTTGTTCTGTGAGTGGAGCCCGAGAAGCACTGAGCAACGTTTGGGCTCATTGTAGATCGCCACTCCCGTCTGACGAATCAATTAAAGATTGCCATGGTTTACCTTTAACAGTTTGTGTTGCTGTCTGCTTTTTAAGAAACAAACTTTGACAGGTGGGCCGAAGGACCTGTTTCCATGGTGTATATCTATACTACAAAAGAAAAAGAAAAAACAAAATTACATTTATTTTAAAGTGAACCCCTTACATCTGCAAGCTATGTCCTCTGGTATTTGATATAACCTTTCTGGAGAAAAAGGTTCTGACTGTCTACCGTATCTATGTCTCTCATAATTTTATACATTTCTGTCAGGATTCTCTGGCATTCCAGAGATAACAATTCAAGTCTGTCCAACCTCTCCCTGTAGCTAATACCCCTTAATCCAAGCATCCCTGGATTCACTTTGACCTGTGTGATGTAAGCAATAACTTTATATTTAATAACACTTGTATGTTTTTTTTTTTAACACAGCACGGATAATTAAATTAACCTTTTTGGACGACATAAAAAATCTGATTCCTAAGGTGAACTCGGAGGCTTTCTCCCTAACCAGTCGTGGTAGCTCGCTCATAATTTGGCCAAAGAGCCATACCTCGACACACCCCGTAGAAATTAAAGATGAGACCGAATGTGGAGAAATCTTACAATTTGTTAAGTAAGTAGCAGATGAAAATGTGGTCATTACTTGTGCCAATCATAATGTAAGCTGGTGCAGCAGGAACAACCTTCTCCTAAATGTGAACAAAACCAAGAAGATTGTCGTCGATTTCAGAAGGAAAATTCAGCCCAGTCACACTCCACTTTGCATCAACAACTCAGCAGTGGAGCAGGTGAAAAGGATCAAGTTCCTGGGGGTGCATATAACGGACACCTTAAACTGGTCCACAAACATTACATCTCTGGCAAAACGGGCACAGCAGCGGTTGTACTTCCTCCGCAGGTTGAGAAGTTTACACCTCCACCCTCCCATCCTCGCCACTTTCTATAGAAGCACAATTGAGTCGGTCATGACCAGCTGCATCTCTACGTGGTGCGGCAGCTGCGGACTGGAAGTGCCTTCAGAGAGTGGTGAGGACAGCGGAAAAAATCATTGGGACTTCTCTTCCTTCCATCATGGACATGGGGTACAAGCGCTGTCTGATTAGAGCTAAGGGCATTACCAGAGCCCCCACACACCCACAATTTGGACTGTTTATACTGCTTAACTCTGGGAGGAGGTACCGCAGCATGAAGAGCGGGACAACCAGGTTCTGCAACAGCTTCATCCCCCAGGCCATAAGATTACTGAACAATC
The DNA here is from genome assembly GCF_010909765.2 of Amblyraja radiata. Taxonomy (NCBI): domain Eukaryota; kingdom Metazoa; phylum Chordata; class Chondrichthyes; order Rajiformes; family Rajidae; genus Amblyraja; species Amblyraja radiata. The sequence goes on along the minus strand of NC_045958.1, from coordinate 108,729,216 downwards.
AACAAAACCGAGGCTAGAACTTTTTAAATATCGACACTTTTTAAAACTTTTTATATATATTTATTTTGCAGAACCATGCACATGAGGCATTTTTATGGACGCACCTAGCACTTTTACTTTTACTATTTACCTGATTGGAGAGTCAAATGCAACGAAATTTCGTTCAAGGTGCACTGTGTCTAGGTGTATATCTGAATGACAATAAAGTTTTCATTCATTCATTCATTCATAAGTGATAGGAGCAGAATTAGACCATTCAGTCCATCAAGTCTACTCAACCATTCAAACATGGCTGATCTATCTCTCCCTACTAACCCCATTCTTCTGCCTTCTCCCCATAACCCCTGACACCTATTCTAATCAAGAATAGTAAGATTAAACGAGAACTTACCAGTTTGAAGTTTGATCTTGATTTTATGAGGAGTTACGATGAGCGATTACATGAAGAAGGGCCGTCCGTCTGCGTGCGCGTCAATCTTCAAAGCAGCGGTGTTAAATCACAGATAAAAAGAAGACCTGAGAATAGTAAGATTGTGAAGAAACTAGAACTTCCATATGACCTTGATAGTATGAGGGTGGGAGCAGTGGGCACGTAATCGCTCATCGTAACTCCTCATAAAATCAAGATCAAACTTCAAACTGGTACGTTCTCGTTTAATCTTACTATTTTACTTCGGAGTCACGTGAGTGACTACGTGAAGATTTCAAAGCTCTGTGATTTTACGCCGGTTACGAATCCAGGCGTCACACACTGAATGGATTGACCATGGATGCGTGTAATCATTAAAGCATTCAGACATTACGTAGTTAAGTAAGGACACTGATGCTTTAAATGAAAGAAAAGTTTTTTTTAAAGTTACCCCTCCCAACCTTGGGGGGGAAACTAAGGGACAGAACTTAAAATGGTACGTGCAAACACCCCTAGTCCGGTTATGGGTTTGTTATAAAACCGGTGGACCGTTATTTCATTCGTCCATCCTACAGCCACTAGGATGTCGTCAAGGGGCACGTCCATAGCTCTTGCTGCCGAATTAGATGCAGCCCTGGTGGAGTGAGATTTAACCATATAAATGTTTACTCCTGCTACCGCCATTACCTCTTTTGACCATCGAGATGGTTTGAGTTGACACCTTTTGGTGTGGTTTTTTTATGGCTGATGAGGACCGATTGTTCTGAGCCTCTGAGGTTCTCCGTAACTCTCAGATAGTGGTGTTAGTATGTTACCACCCACACAACCGTTGGTCCTCTGGATATGCCAAGAACTGGATCTCCATCCCTGGTATTCCTGGCCTGCTCTATTTATCAGGTTCCTGATTAGGAATGTTATGTTGTTCATATTGGTGGTCATGTAGTCCAACCGTAGCTTTTGCAGTGTCTGGACTCTTTGTCAGCATACCACCTTCAGGGTTAGTTATAGGCGGTCCCCACTGTCAAAGTAGGGTTTGTACCACGCTCACATCCCATGTGTCAGTGTACCTTGGCCTTGGAGGTCTTAAATTGTAAATTCCCTTCATGAATTTTGTTGTAAAGGGGTGCGTTCCTATCGAACTGTGCCCTGCTTCCGGCATCAGATTGGAGGAGAGTGCGCCTCTGGCACTATAGATGCACTATAACTTAGTTTATAGTTATAGTACAGTTGATAGGAACTCCAAGACATCCGTTATCCGAACTGTGTTGTATTTGTTCGGACAGTCCTATGCCTTGAAATGGCCTCCTTAGAATCTGCAGACCAACAAGTTATACGTTCATGTAGTGGATGATTGCTCCCTGTAACTGGGTTCACTAGGAGGTCCCTGCTCTTGTGTACAGCCATTACTGGCTGGACTATAATTCCCAAAATTTTTGGGGACCAGGCTTGAGTAGGCCAATCTGGCAATACCAATATGCCTGTGGCTTAGTCTTGCTTGATTTTTGTCAAGGATCGGTTTGTGAGACAAATTGGCGGAAAGCATACATAAACATTCCTCCCCAATTGAGGGAGAAAGCATCCACTGCCTTGCTCCTGGATCCAGCTCGCAGGACACATATCTGGGTAACTAATGGTTAGTCTAGATGCAAACGGATCAACATCTGGTATGCCAAATCGTGTAGTTATTTTGTTAAATACTGTGATTCAACATCCATTCTGTGTTGTTATTAAACATTCGTGATCCAGCATCTGTCACCGTGTTATATCTACCTCGTAGATTTCCCAAATATTCCTCTCGATACACCAGTGCCAAATGAGGTTCGAAAATCTGTCGTAAGATACAGATTTTACACCACCCTTGTTAATGGATATATGCCACCGCAGTGGTGTTATCAATCTGAATTTGAACAAGCACCGGTTGCATATCGCTACAGAGAACCTTGAGTCCATATTGTGCCCCCAACAATTCTGGGTAATTGATTCCATGTGTTGGGGAATTACAGACTCCTGCTCATTCCATCTGCCCCCACAGCTTTAGACTGTTGGTGTCTCCCTATCCTTAGCCGCTTGCATAGGTCTGAAGAACCCTCGATGGCTATCGAGCAAAATTTCCCTGAGCTGTCTCCCATTCGTTATCCTCCATAGTTATTCAACAATGGCCTCTGCTGGCAATCCATAGTTTGCCAATTCGGCCTGCATGTAATCTGAGTGTTCGTTCCTTTGCTTGCTGTAAGTTCTGGTAATGCAAAGGCCCTTACTGCTGGGAATGCAGCTACTATTTGCCAATTACACTCGCTGTTTGCCTGATAGATGGCTAGAATTTGACTATCAGGTCATTGCAGGCTTAATTAATATTGTCGTTTGCCCCTAGGCAAAGTCACCAACATATTTACTGTTTTTGATAGTAAATTCTAGGTAATCAATTACCCTTGTAGGTGTCAATTTTGATTTAACTGGATGGATGAGGTAACCAATTCTTTCAAACAGGGTTTTGGTTTGCTTGACTGATGCTTCTGCCAATTCTTGGTGACTCCAAAATGAAAATGTCCTCCAAATATGCCATTACTATGTGGTTTTAAGACCTTTGTAGTCCCAGAATTGGTTTCCGTAGTTTAGCCAATAGTCTAGGAGCTGATGTCAATCCATTTGGCAGAGCCATGCCATCCAGTTAAACTTCAAATATCTCCTGTTCTTAATGAATAGACACCGAATAGTATGCGTCTTTGAGGTCGATGCATGCCATGTGACCATTTTATAGGAAGCTCCTATAAAACAGTTGTTAGACCATAACAAAAATTGCTGTTTCTAAAAGTCTGTACTGCACAAATGAGTTAAACCTGGATGAAGTGACATCCTCCATCTGTCACCTGTCCTGGAAGGCAATCCTGCCCAAAATACTGGGCCTGCCTTGAAGACAATTCCGGTCCGAGTTCTAAGTCTGCTTGGAACCTATGTATGTTGTGCAGTAAAAAATAATCACATGTTGTTATCTGATTTTTAAAACCAGATCTGAAATTCATGTTACTGTCATTTTGAACAAAAACACAAGAGTAAAATTACCAACATGTAACTGGTCCACAATCCCTTGTTTCACTAAACCCAGACCCACCTACCTCCATGGCTACCGGTGGTCTTGTGGTAAGCCCAAAGGCCCCTGATGCGAGTTCCTTTTCTCTCCTTGATTGGAACTGGTAGGAAGTGTGGATTCCATGTTTCTCCTGACCTCTGCTTGGGTCTTGGTCTGAAAACCTTATCATACTGAGCCTGCCTTGTCGGACAATTCTGGCCATAATTCTGAGTCTGCCTTGAAAGACGACTGATCATATTTCCGTGCCCAGCTTTCAAGCTACCACCGGCTTCAGTGAACTGCTTACCCCCTATGGAGATGTGGGGTGTGTTGTCGCCTACTGATGAAGTTTGCTTGTCGTTGGTACCTTGATTGGTCCGACAGTTTTTGCTTCCTTCTTCTGGTCTTACCTGAAGAGAGGATTCGGCGGCTGGTTTCTCCAAAGTCATCCTGATAGCGCTGTTCCCTTGCCGGCATTTGTGTGGATATTCTGCCAACTGCTGTCTCTTGAGGCCATATGCATGTGCTTCAGTATGTTCATACTTTAATTCGAGATCAGTTACCTACTTATCTCGAAACCAAATTTCGTTTGAACGTTATGTGAGGTTCAAATGACAAATGAATGGTATTGTATAGTATTGTAATTCGAGATCAGTTACCTACTGATCACTCACACTCCTCTCCATTGAGAGTGAGATTTGTAGGTAGCCCTGAAAACAGGTGCTGCCGCAGGCCCCTGAGGATACCTGCGCTGACATGGCCCCTCCAGCGGGTCTAAATGAGATTCTTGCTTTGGGTCAGACTGAAACTGACCGTGAATGCTCCTCTCCTCAGAGCAGGAGACATTTTCTAGATCTCTATCCAGGGAAGCACCCAGTGGAACCTGGATGATTGCAGAAGTATTTCTTTTCTTTTGTGCTTATTATTTAATTTATGTAAAGCTTTTTGGTGCAAGTTAACTTAAACAGTGCTATATAAGTAAAAGTTACTTACTTACTTCCTTTCTTCTGCTTGTCCCTGGGAAGGTCCCCCCCCCCCCCCCCCCCTGCTTTTGTACTCTGATTCAGAGTGGTTTCTTCCATATGTACTTCCCCCTCCAATGGGGAAGACATTGGGTTGCCCCATTATGCGAGGCTCCCGGTACTGCCTGCTGCTGTAGGCCCGGGCTGACACAGCTCTCTCCTTAGAGCAGTTCATTGTTGGAGCAACTTCTCCAGTTGCTCCTATGTGGGAGAGTCGTCCTCAGACGCTCTCCGTTGAGGGAGGGTATCCCTTTCCCTCCCCGGACTCTTCTGAGTCAACGGGTTGTTTGACTTGCGGGTGGATTTTCCCGTACTGCAGGACCACCAACGGAGCTCTCCTCCTGCAACAAGTCTCATAGAAACATAGAAAATAGGTGCCGGAGTAGGCCATTCGGCCCTTCGAGCCTGCACCGCCATTCAATATGATCATGGCTGATCATCCAACTCAGTATCCTGTACCTGCCTTCTCTCCATACCCCCTGATCCCCTTAGCCACAAGGGCCACATCTAACTCCCTCTTAAATATAGCCAATGAACTGGCCTCAACTACCTTCTGCGGCAGAGAATTCCAGAGATTCACCACTCTCTGTGTGAAAAAAGTTTTCCTCATCTCGGCCCTAAAAGATTTCCTCCTTATCCTTAAGCTGTGACCCCTTGTTCTGGACTTCCCCAACATCGGGAACAATCTTCCTGCATCTAGCCTGTCCAACCCCTTAAGAATTTTGTAAGTTTCTATAAGATCCCCCCTCAATCTTCTAAATTCTAGCGAGTACAAACCGAGTCTATCCAGTCTTTCTGCATATGAAAGTCCTGACATCCCAGGAATCAGTCTGGTGAACCTTCTCTGTACTCCCTCTATGGCAAGAATGTCTTTCCTCAGATTAGGAGACCAAAACTGTATGCAATACTCCAGGTGTGGTCTCACCAAGACCCTGTACAACTGCAGTAGAACCTCCCTGCTCCTATACTCAAATCCTTTTGCTATGAATGCTAACATACCATTCGCCTTCTTCACTGCCTGCTGCACCTGCATGCCTACTTTTAATGACTGGTGTACCATGACACCCAGGTCTCGTTGCATCTCCCCCTTTCCTAATCGGCCACCATTCAGATAATAATCTACTTTCCTGTTTTTGCCACCAAAGTGGATAACCTCACATTTATCCACATTATACTGCATCTGCCATGCATTTGCCCACTCACCCAGCCTATCCAAGTCACCTTGCAGCCTCCTAGCATCCTCCTCACAGCTAACACTGCCCCCCAGCTTCGTGTCATCCGCAAACTTGGAGATGCTGCATTCAATTCCCTCGTCCAAATCATTAATATATATCGTAAATAGCTGGGGTCCCAGAACTGAGCCTTGCGGTACCCCACTAGTCACTGCCTGCCATTGTGAAAAGGACCCGTTTACTCCTACTCTTTGCTTCCTGTCTGCCAACCAGTTCTCTATCCACATCAATACTGAACCCCCAGTACCGTGTGCTTTAAGTTTGTATACTAATCTCTTATGTGGGACCTTGTCGAAAGCCTTCTGAAAGTCCAGATATAACACATCCACTGGTTCTTCCTTATCCACTCTAATAGTTACATCCTCGAAAAATTCTATAAGATTCGTCAGACATGATTTACCCTTCATAAATCCATGCTGACTTTGTCCAATGATTTCACCACTTTCCAAATGTGCTGCTATCCCATCTTTAATAACTGATTCTAGCAGTTTCCCCACTACCGACGTTAGACTAACTGGTCTGTAATTCCCTGTTTTCTCTCTCCCTCCCTTTTTAAAAAGTGGTGTTACATTAGCTACCCTCCAATCCTCAGGAACTACTCCAGAATCTAAAGAGTTTTGAAAAATTATCACTAATGCATCCACTATTTCTGGGGCTACTTCCTTAAGTACTCTGGGATGCAGCCTGTCTGGCCCTGGGGATTTATCGGCCTTTAATCCATTCAATTTACCTAACACCACTTCCCGGCTAACCTGGATTTCACTCAGTTCCTCCATCTCATTTGAACCCCGGTCCCCTGCTATTTCCGGCAGATTTTTTATGTCTTCCTTAGTGAAGACAGAACCAAAGTAGTTATTCAATTGGTCTGCCATGTCCTTGTTCCCCATGATCAATTCTCCCGTTTATGACTGCAAGGGACCTACATTTGTTTTAACTAATCTTTTTCTCTTCACATATCTATAAAAGCTTTTGCAGTCAGTTTTTATGTTCCCTGCCAGTTTTCTTTCATAATCTATTTTTCCTTTCCTAATTAAGCCCTTTGTCCTCCTCTGCTGGTCTCTGAATTTCTCCCAGTCCTCTGGTAGGCTGCTTTTTCTGGCTAATTTGTACGCTTCATCTCTTGTTTTGATACTATCCCTGATTTCCCTTGTTATCCACGGATGCACTACCTTCCCTTATTTAATTTTTTGCCAAACTGGGATGAACAATTGTTGTAGTTCATCCATGCAGTCTTTAAATGCCTTCCATTGCATATCCACCGTCAACCCATTAAGAATCAATCGCCAGTCTATCTTGGCCAATTCACGTCTCATACCCTCAAAGTTACCTTTCTTTAAGTTCAGGACCCTTGTTTCTGAATTAACGATGTCACTCTCCAACCTAATGAAGAACTCAACCATATTATGGTCACTCTTGCCCAAGGGGCCACGCACAACAAGACTGCTAACTAACCCTTCCTCATTACTCAATACCCAGTCTAGAATAGCCTGCTCTCTCCTGCCGGTTCAGCTGCCGGCGCTGTGTCAGGAAACACCGTCGCCCGCTACTGGGAAAAGCTGCGGTCTTCGGCAGCCGACTTCCCCGCGGACCATATCCTCGACATCTGGGCCCTGAAACTACAAAAGGTTTCAAGACCGAAAGAACGCAGGTAAGTGATTCAACTTTCCTTACCTGCCCATCCTAACGGCCTGGGAGGACGCAGTACCTCTCCAGTCCGTCGCGCGTTGCGTTCAGACGTAATGACGCGCACGCAGATGGACGGCCCTTCTTCACGTAGTCACTCACGTGACTCCGAAGTAAAATCTACAATATCTCTGCCTTAAAAAACATCAATTGACTTGGCCTTCACAGCCTCCTTCTTGGCAAAGAATTCTTCAGATTGACCACAGATTGACTAAAGAAATTCCTCCATATCTCCTTCCTAAAGGTATGCCTTTTAATTCTAAGGCTCTGACCTCTAGTCCTAGAGTCTCCCACTAGTGGGAACATCCTCTCCACATCCACTCCATCCAAGCCCCCTCACCACTCGGTAAGTTTCAATGAGGTCCCCCCTCATCTAAACTCTAGGCCGAGTGCCACCAAACGCTCGTTACATGTTAACCCATGTACATGTTAATCCAGGATCATTCTCGTAAACCTCCTCTGTGCCCTCTCCAGAGCCAGCACATCCTCCCTCAGATATAGTGCCCAAAATTGCTCACAATATAATATTTGTGAAATTTTTTGGTGATTGCACGGTGGTCATTCCGATTTTAATACCGTTTGTGGCGTGAATGGTTCATTTGTATTTTCATATTTGATGTTTCGGCCCGAAACGTTGCCTATTTCCTTCGCTTCATAGATGCTGCTGCACCCGCTGAGTTTCTCCAGCACTTTTGTCTACCTTCATATTTGTTCACTCATTTCAAACATTGGGTACAATGACACAATTAAGATCCTTGCATCTCATAAGTTCATTATGGGGGGGTAGAATAGGGGAGAGGTTATTCCCACAACCTCCCCCTCGCCTTCTCCCTCTCCCTCTCCCCCAGTCTGGAAAGGCCACGCTGAGGACCCGCTGGGTGTCATTTTGATGCCAGTCAAGTGCACACGGGAGGGGCAAGGCAAGTGGGGGCACTTTATTTTTTTGTTACAAATATCAATAATTTCCCCCTATTCCACCCCCCCCCCACAATGAAAACCGGAGGCAGGCGCCTTCCTGAGCCAATCACCCCATCACTCCCCCACAAAGAAAATTCTGGAATTTACGGCGGCAATCAATCGTCCACACATGGGGGGGCGATCACCTCCCCCATCATACTTATTCTATCCCCACAATGAAAAACCTCCTCCCAAGAAATCTTGTTTTTTTTAAATGAGATTAGCGATCTCAGATTTGCTGCTAAATGAGATTCCATTGTGATGTACTCATTCCCCCAGCGCAACCTGTTCCCCAACGCAATAATCACCCAGAGCCCCCAGAGCTGCGCAGGCGCGGCTCATACACTCCCTCCCCCTCTTCTTCACCCTCCCTCTTCTCTCCCCTCTCCTCCTCCCCTCCTCCACTCCCTCCCTCACCTCTCCCTCCCTCTCCTTCAAATGAGATCCCATTGTGATTGGAGGACTGTGAGATGCCATTGTGACGTCATAGCTGGAAACTGCCAGAAAACTGTCACAGCAGTCACAGTTATTCTTCTCAAAGTGGGTTTTTTTAAACTTTTAAATGTCAATAACTTGTGAAATATAACATCAATCTGAACAAAACCTTATAGGAACGGCCACGGGACAAAGGTGAGTAAGGTGGTGCAAAAGTTTTAGTGCTACTGTGTACCGCTTTGTCGTGGGTCAATTATCACATACATATCCCAGGTCGGCACCACGGAGGCGTGAAGTGGGGCATCTACTGGGGTGAGGCCTCGACTGCAGCGGCAGTGGAGTCTCGCAATGATGGGGCCTCGGTGGAGGAGAATCCTCGCGGCGGCGGCGAAGCCTCGCAGGTCGACCTGCGGTTGATGGTCAATGAGAGCGTGGAGAACCACCGTGAGGGTGGCGCCACTCCTCCACCATGGCGGCCTCCAGCCAATTGACAGCGGACGCGGCCAATCAGTGTGATGATGGTCCCGTCCCGGCGACGCCACTTCCTGAGTGACAGGAGAGGAGACCAATCTGTGTGGCGGCGACTGACAACAATATGCGCAACCGCGGTTTTTACGATTTTTAAACCTCGATAACTTTTACAATATACCATCGATCGGAACGAAACTTATTGCACTCGCAGCACAGGAGAATGGTGAGTAAGGGGGCGATAAATCGCAGCACCATTGCGTACCATTTTTGCGCAAATAGAAATCCCCGCAAACCGGAAGAGCACAAGATCAGAGTTTTAGTTATGAACTGGACTAATTGGGACCCATTGGGTCCCTGTCACACGGGTGGGTTGGTCCCCCAACGCAACTCGTTCCCCAACGCAATATTCCACCACTGACCCATTCCCTCAATGCAACCCGTTCCCCCAACGCAATATTCCACCACTCGTGCCTATCCCCTTCCATCAAATCCACCCCTCCCTGTCACCCTCTCCCTCTACTCCCCCTCTATCCCACTGTGCCATCACCCCGGACCCCTTTTACCCCCCCTCCCTACCCCCCTGCACTCCACTACTCCTCTACCCAATTCCCTCCCTCTCTTTCCTCCCTCCCTCGCTCTCCCCCCGCTCCCTCACTCCCACATTCCTCTCTCCCCTCTCTCCCCTTACCTCATCCCTCCCTCCCCTCCTTCCCTCATCCCCCTCCCTCCCTCATCCCGCTCTCCCCCTCCCTCCCTCATCCCTCTCTCCCCTTCCCTCCATCATCCCTCTCTCCCCTATCCCTCCTCCTCCCTCCCTCATCCCTCTCTCCCCCCTCCCTCCGTCTTCTCTCCCCCTCACCCCCCCCCCCCGTGCTGTGGGCCGAGCTGCGGAACTCCCTCTCTCCGTATCACATAGTTTTTGCGCAAATAGAAATCCCCGCAAACCGGAAGAGCACAAGATCAGAGTTTTAGTTATGTATAGATAGATAGATGGACTAATATTAATTTGAGGTCATGTGTAGTCATGTGCTACTTGTATACTACCATGCCATATTTTGCTTATTTTTATTTCAGGGTTGAGTCCAATCAGCATCTTGAAACTATTTTCCAAAAAAGATCTACAAAGGTTGAACCTCTGGTAAATGTGTTTTTATATTGCAAACATTTTATAAGCCTATATTTTAACTTTTTGTGTTGAGGTTGTCTTGTTTTTGGTGATGATGAAAAATGCTCAATGATTTTACAATAGACAGGCAACTTTTGTTTTTAGTAGTATTATATTATATTATATTATATTATATTATATTATATTATATTATATTATATTATATTATATTATATTATATTATATTAAGGCCAAGTTACCAAAGTACCACTGTTTAAACAAAGGGTTTAAGTTCAGTTTAGTTTAGAGATAGAGCAAGTCCGCGCTAACCAACGATCACGATCAATGATCAATTATCTACAAAAGTGGGAGTGGCGGCGCCTAACGGCAGCGGCTCGACTACAGTCGTCTGTCTTTTTTTTATTTTTGTCTTGTTAAATGTATGTCTTGAGTTAGTTTTTATTATTTTTTTTAGCTGTGTATATGTGGGGGGTGGTGGTGGGGCTGTGGGGGAAACCGTTTAAATCTCTTCCCTGTGCGGAGACCCGACTATTCCCTGTCGGGTCTCGGATGTCGTTGGGCCTAACATCGTGGAGCCGGCGGCGACCTCCGGCCAGGACTAACCTGAGGGCTCCAGTTGCAGAGCCTGCGGAACTGAGATCGCGGAGCTGGCCAACTTCGGAGCGGGAAGAGCTGTGGCGGCATGCGGCTGCGACCCGACTTTGGAGTTCGGAGGCACCGGCCGCAGACCCGGTGGACGGGAACATCGGGAGCTCCAAGTCCCTGGTGGGAGATCGCTTTTCTGAGCTGCGCAACGGCGACTTCTCCCGCTGGAATCGCGGGTTTAAAGGACATGGAACCGGGGCCTAAGATCGCCCGGCGCGGCTTAAACGGCCTCAGGACTTACCATCGCCCGCCGGGGGCTTTAACATCGGAGCCCCAGTTCGCCTCGACACTGCAGTTGGACTGCTGGACCGCAGGAGAAGGAACAAAAGGAAGAGATAAAGACTTTGCCTTCCATCACAGTGAGGAGATGTTGGAGTCTCACTGTGATGGATGTTTATGTAAACTGTGTTAAGTGTGGGTCTTGGATTGTTTTGTAATGTAAAAAAACTGTAGAAATGATATTTCGTTCAAACCTAGGTTTGAATGACAATAAATCTTATCAAATCAAATCAAATCAAATCAAATTAGGAATAATCAATAATCTTACCTGTACGTCTTTGGGGTGTTGGAGGAAACTGAAGCAGAGGGAGAATGTACAAACTCCAGCACTCCAACAATACAGACAGTACCCGTGGTCAGGACCAAACCCGGGTCTCTGGCATGGATACATAGAAAATAGGTGCAGGAGTAGGCCACTCGGCCCTTCGAGCCAGCACCGCCATTCAATATGATCATGGCTGATCATCCAAAATCAGTAACTCCATTCCTGCTTTATCCCCATATCCCCTGATTCTGTTAGCCCTAGGAGCTATATCTAACTCTTAAAAACATCTAGTGAATTGCCCTCCACTGCCTTCTGTGCAGCTTTGAGGCACCAACTCTACCACTGCGCCACCGAGCTGCCCTGAGAGGAAATGTATGAATGGAGGAAGAGGCATTTAAGGGGATAATTTTAGAACTCAGAGTCTGGGCTCCATCCACCAGTGATGGAAATATGAAGTTTTAGAATGATGAAGGGAAGGAATTCGATGAGCACAATTCTTTATATAGGATTAATGAAGGGAGGAAATTAGAGATCAGTAAACTGTTAAATTTGTTAAACTGAGTGATAGAACACATCCTAATTTGCTTTCTTCTCCTATTTCTTTACAAAATGTATCCATCATTGCAACCTTCAATAACTCACAATTCTTACCTAACTGTTTTTAACTTTCAGAGAGTCATAAACCTACACCTTGCGTTTGATATGGGAAAGGATGAAGATATAGGAAATCTATTTATAGTGCATGACAAGAAATCGCGTGCTTACTACAATATGATTCTTCCTATTGACGTGGTAGTGTTTGCTCAGCCAGAGAAACCATGGAGACAGTACGTATTGTCCTGAGTTTTAAATGCTTTTAAATCGATTTTCGTGTATCAGCAATGTTGATAAAACAACATCTTCTTGCGTTTGAGGATAGCAGAGGTTATGTCACGCCCTCCAGGCGCTGTGGCCAGTTCAATGTGCTTTGGTCGAGGGCCGTGATGTCTACCCCTCCACTAGGGGGGCTGAGGACAGCGCAGTCGAAAATGATGTGCTGCACTGTTTGCTGGTCTGTTCCACACCAGCATGAATTCTCAACTTGTGGTTCCATTGCATCCTGAGGTAGAAATTCAAATCTGGTTGCAGGCATAGTGAGACCACACCTGGAGTGCTCTAGTAAAGACCACACCTGGAGTATTGTGTGCAGTTTTGGTCCCCTAATTTGAGGAAGGATATTCTTGCTATTGAGGGAGTGCAGCATAGGTTTACAAGGTTAATTCCCGGGATGGCGGGACTGTCATATGCTGAGAGAATGTAGCAGCTGGGCTTGTACACTCTGGAGTTTAGAAGGATGAGAGGGTATCTCATTGAACCATATAAGATTGTTAAGGGCTTGGACACACTAGAGGCAGGAAACATTGTTCCCGATGTTGGGGGAGTCCAGAACCAGGGGCCACAGTTTAAGAATAAGGAGTAAGCCATTTAGAACGGAGACGTGGGAAACACTTTTTCTCACAGAGAGTGGTGAGTCTGTGGAATTCTCTGCTTCAGAGGGCGGTGGAGGCAGGTTCTCTGGATGCTTTCAAGAGAGAGCTCTTAAAAATAGTGGAGTCAGGGGATATGGGGAGAAGTCAGGAACAGGGTACTGATTGGGGATGATCAGCCATGTTCACATTGAATGGCGGTGCTCGCTCGAAGGGCCAAATGGCCTACTCCTGCGTCTATTGTCTATTGTCTATTGGCATCAGACTATAGATGCAATATTAAACAAATGTAGGAAGAAACCACAGATGTTGGTATACACTGAAGATGGACACAAAATACTGGAGTAACTCAGTGGGTCAGGCAGCATTTCTGGAGAAAAGGTCATGACCCAAATCATCACCTATTCCATTTCTCCAGAGATGCTGCCTGACCCCCTGAGTGAGTCCAGCAATTTGTGTCTATCTGCAATATTTTAAAAAAATTGATGCAGCAGGTTACTTTGAATTGAACAGTATGATCGTCTAGACTATCGCTGAAGCTACATTTAAACCATGTCATAGTATGTCATGTTGTCACTTGCAGGCGGAGCACCAAGGCAAATTCCTTGTATGTGAATACTTGGCCACTAAACTTATTCATTCATTCATTCATTGAGGAATGTAAAGTAGTATGTAGCTGGAAGTGGAACCAAAGAGCCCCAATGTGGATTAGTGTGAAACCCTCCTTGGTCCATGTCTTGTCAGTGCAGAAACAGGACCTTCAGTGCAGCCAGACTGCGCCGACCAGCGATCACCCTCCACACCAGCACTATCCTATACACTAGGGATAATCTACAATTTTACCAAAGCCAATTAACCTCCAAACCTGTACGTCTTTAGAGTGTGTGTGGACACCAAAGCAGCCGGGGAAAACCCACGCGGTCACGGGGAGAACGTGCTAACTCCATACAGACAGCACCCATAGTCGGGATCAACCTCTGGGCTCTGGCGCTGTAAGCAACTCAACCACGGTGCCACTCGGTAACTCCCCCTTTGATTTATTTTTGAATGGTGGCAGGAGAGCTAAATTTCAGACGTACCACTTTAATACTGAGGAGGAATGACTTCCATGTCAAATGGTGCCCAGCGTGTAGTTGAGAAAATGCCTTTAATGTTGAGTGTAAATTATGTTTTTGACAGACTGCAGGATGAGTTTATGGGACTAATTACTTCACAGTTATCTGAGATGGAGCAGTGCATTGAGAAGTACGCTGATGGAAAGACTATTCCAATACCACAACCCTTCCACTTTGAGCTGCCGAAGAATGATACTCTTATTACAGTGGTATATCCCGGGGGAGTGCCTGAGGAAACTCTAGAACCAGAACGACAAGTACGATTTCAGTCCATTTGTTTTTCACTCATACAATATTAGTAATTGATCTACATTATTAAGAGGAAATGGTGGAGTATGTCGGTGGGGGAGGGGAGGAGGCGGGGGGTGAGGGAGGATCTTATTGAAAGATGATTGGGAACCTAATTGAATCTTACCGAATGGTGAAAAGCCTGGATTGAGTGGATGTGGAGAAGATGTTTCCACTGGTGGGAGAGTCCAGGACCAGAGGTCACAGCCTCAAAATTAAAGGACGTTCCTTTAGGAAAGAGATAAGGATTTTCTTTAGTCAGAGGGTGGTGAATCTGTGGAATTCATTTCCACAGAAGGCTGTGGAGGCCAAGTCAATGGATATTGTTAAGGCAGAGATAGGTAGAATTTTGATTAAGTTCGGGTGTCGGGGGTTATGGGGAGATGGCAGAAGAATGGGGCTAGAAGGGTGAGTTTGATCAGCCATGATTGAATGGCAGGGTAGATGGCGTCAAATGGCCTATGCCCTGCACCTATCATTTATGAACATGAAGGAGTTCAAGTTCAAGTTCAAGTGAGTTTATTGTCATGTGTCCCTGTATAGGACAATGAAATTCTTGCTTTGCTTAAGCACACAGAAAATAGTGGGCATTTACTACAAAACAGATAAATATGTCCATATACCATGATATAAATATATACACACATGAATAAATAAACTGGTAGTGCAAATAACAGAAAGTGGTTGCTAATAATCAGAGTTTTGTCCGAGCCAGGTTTAATAGCCTGATGGCTGAGGGGAAGTAGCTATTCCTGAACCTGGTTGTTGCAGTCTTCAGGCTCCTGTACCTTCTACCTGAAGGGGAGGGGGGGGGAGAGGCTGCGTGGACAGAGTGACGGAAGGCAGTGAAGGAGGGTGGGTGGGTTGGTAGAGGTCGAAAGAACTGGAGGAGGCGACAGAAGTGAAGGAAGAAGCGGCAGCTGGGGAGAGGAGAGGGACCCCATGGTGACTGAGCACCCGCTGTTGGTGGCAGTGGCCCGAAGTGGGAGGTGGTGCAGTCCGGGGGTGGCGTGCAGAAGTTCATCCGCTATATCCGATATTCGTTATAAAGGGGTCCATTAGAACGAGGGATTACTGTAGTTCACAAGTGATGGGGGCAGAATTAGGCCATTTGGCCCATCAAGCCTACTCCGCCATTCAATCAAGGCTGATCCATCTTTCCCTTTCAATCCCATTCTCCTGCCTTCTCCCCGCAACCCCTGACACCCATACTGATCAATTTCTATCAAGTTTCCCCTCAACCTCCGAGGTGTAATAGCTGTCACTATACCTCCTCCCTCATCTCCATCCAGGGACCCCAGCCGCCCTTCCAGGTGAGACAGGGGTTGATGTAGAACTCCTCTAACCTCACCCACTGCATCTGATGTGGCACTGATTGTGGATGATCCGCCATGATCACTGTGAACGGCAGTGCTGGCTCGAAGGGCTGAATGGCCTACTCCTGCATATATTGTCTTGTTTAGGGTACATTAGTAAGAACAAGCAACCGTTTCACAGGACACATGTGCTCAGTCCACCAAGGCCTACTGGATCTCCTGGTTGTTAACCATTTTAACTACCCTTCACATTCCCATACTGACTTGTACGAACTAATTGCCGACCTCTGCCGAGTTTCCCCTTGACTCATACTCGCAGCATGGTCGCCACGAGGTCGTAGGAGGTCTTCGTTAACACTTCCTCATGCTCGTGAGTGGTCTGCGCGTACTCGTGGCTTCAAGTAGGTTGCGGCGTTTTTTTCAACCTGCTAAAAAAAATGGCCACGAGTAAAATAAGGTCGGCATAGGTCGGCCAAGTGGGACAGGGGCTTGAGGCCCCATACAAACTAGAGGAACAGCACGACATATTCCGATTGAACAGCTTACAACCCAGAGGTATGAACATTGAATTCTCCAATTTTGGGGAATGACAAAACCTACTCAGACCCACTTTCTTTCCACACCGCCACTTCCCCTGTGCTTTACCTGAGCGTTTGCAAATTCCGCACCTCCCCCTCGCCTTCCACCAACATTCCTTCCTCTAGCTTCACAATTTGCAACCCTTCAATCCTTTTTGACTCGCACTTTCTATCTTTTCATCTCTGGCCTTTGTCCAACCATCTGCCCACCAATTAGTGTAGATTGGTAAATGTAATTGAATGATAATTCAGGTAAATTAAGATGTCATCAGATTAAAAGTGTCTGTGTTTTGCTCTGTCTAGGAGTTACACACTAAACTCGGCTTGGACAATAAGCCCTACTTTCACCGTGCCATGGCCTATTATTTTCCAAGTGATGATGTATTGAGCGTGTACATAAGAAACATACACAAATATATTTCTCTTTCTGACCCTGGGAGTTTCAAGGTACACAGATAAATGTGTGATGCCATGTACACCTTGTGTAACGAATGGTCACAATGTTGCTAATAATTGTTCTCTCTCTCGCTCTCCCTATCTCCCTCCCTCGCTCTCTTTCTCTCTTGCTCTCTCCCTATCTTGCTCTCTATATCTCACTCGTTCTCTCTATATTTTGCTTGTTCTCTCTCTCTCACTCTCTCTATCTCTCGCTCTTTATCTATCTCGTTCTCACGTTCTCTCCCTCTCTTCATCTCTTCATCTCTCCCTCTCTCCCTCTCTATCTCCCTCTCTATCTCCCTCTCTATCTCCCTCTCTATCTCCCTCTCTATCTCCCTCCCTATCTCCCTCTCTATCTCCCCCTCTCCCCCTCTGAATTGCTGATGGAATTTTGTGGTGATTTTGCTAAATACAAAGGTTGCCGTTGCCTCTTATGTTTTCCACCTCATTGAGGTTATTGGATATTATGGTTACAAGCATGATGCTTCAAAGAACAGAATAGCCTGGGGCAGCACAGACGCACAGCTGGTCGGGCTGCCACCTCACCGTGCCAGAAACCCGGGTTGCATCCTGACCTGGGGTGCTGTCTGAGTGGAGTTTGCAAGTTCTCCCTGTGACAACAAGGTTTTTCTTCAGTTGCTCCAGTTTCCCCCCACATCCCAAAGCCATGCAGGTTTGGAGGTTAATTGACCCTCTGTAAATTGCCCTTAGTGTGCAGGGAGTGGATGGGAAAGTGGGATAACCTAGAACTAGTGGGCTTGGGTGATCGATGGTAAGACTGGACTTGGTGGGCCGAAGGGCCTGTTTTGCTGCTGTATCTGTAAACTAAATATAAATCATATTTTCACTGAATTAATTCTAACTTTGTTGTATCCTATTTACTTTGAAGGGGATTCACTTGGTGCATGGTTATTACACCTATCATCACATCTTAGAAGATCATCACAATGATATTGCCTGGGGCAGTCCTTTTCATTGTTTAAAATGCGTCATCAATTGGTTCAGAATACAGGGGTACGTTTCCAAGCCTCTTCCTTCAGTTGGTGATCTCCAAAAGGTATAGGTAACTTTGAAAATTTATTTATTTCTAAATGCTTGTCTATCCTTGCCATTTGAAGTCCATGAAACACCACTTTGCGTCACCCATTTTTATTTTTAAGGATGCTTTTAGGATCCATATTCACAGGGATTTCTTCCCTATCCCACAAGGTCGGCACGGCGGCGCAGCAGTAGAGCTGCGGCCTTACAACGCCAGCGACCCGGGTTCCATGGCTGCTGTCTGTATGGAGCTTGCACGCTCTCCCCGTGATACACTACAGATGCTGAAACGTGCCATCATCAGTGGTTGGCCTAGTGAATGAGATAGGTTACCAGAGCAGCTCACACCTTATTACAGCTTATAGGGATGAGCTCAAGTTCAAGTTCAAGTGAGTTTATTGACGTGTGTCCCTGATAGGACAATGAAATTCTTGCTTTGCTTCAGCACACAGAACATAGTAGGCATTTACTACAAAACAGATCAGTGTGTCCATATACCATTATATAAATATATACACACATGAATAAATAAACTGATAAAGTGCAAATAACAGATAATGGGTTACTAATGATCAGAGTTTTGTCCGAGCCAGGTTTAATAGCCTGATGGCTGTGGGGAAGTAGCTATTCCTGAACCTGGTTGCAGTCTTCAGGCTCCTGTACCTTCTACCTGAAGGTAGCAGCAAGATGAGTTTGTGGCCAGGATGGTGTGGGTCTTTGATATCTTTTTCAGGCAGCGACTGCGATAAATCCCCTCGATGGAAGGAAGATCAGAGCTGATGATGGACTGGGCAGTGTTTAATACTTTTTGTAGTCTTTTCCTCTCCAGGGCGCTCAAGTTGCCGAACCAAGCCACGATGCAACCGGTCAGCATGCTCTCTACTGTGCACTTGTAGAAGTTAGAGAGTCCTCCTTGACAAACCGACTCTCCGTAACCTTCTCAGGAAGTAGAGGCGCTGATGTGCTTTCTTGATAATTGCATTAGTGTTCTTGGACCAGGGAAGATCTTCAGAGATGTGCACGCCCAGGAATTTGAAGCTCTTGACCCTTTCAACAATCGACCCGTTGATATAAACGGGACTGTGGGTCCCCATCCTACTCCTTCCAAAGGCCACAATCAGTTCCTTGGTTTTGTTGGTGTTGTGGTCCAGGTTATTGTGCTGGCACCATATGGACAGTTGCTCGATCTCTCTTCTCTACTCTGACTCATCCCCATCAGTGATACGTCCCACAACAGTGGTGTCGTCAGCGAACTTGATGATGGAGTTCGCACTGTGACCGGCTACGCAGTCATGAGTATACAGCAGGGGGCTGTCATGAGAATACAGCAGGGGGCTGAGCATGCAGCCTTGATGTGCTCCCGTGCTGATTGTTATCGAGGCTGACACATTTCCACCAATGTTCGGACCACACACTGTGGGCCGAATGGCCTGTTGTTGTGCTGCATTGTTCATGCCTTCTCCCCAATCCCCTGACTCCGCTAAAATGGAAGGATATGGATCATGTGCAGGCAGATACCATTAGTTTCAGTTGGCTTCATGTTCCAAACAGACACTGTCGGCTGAAGGACCTGTCCCTGTGCTGTGCTGTTCTATGTTCTCTTTGCACTCCAGATCAACAGGTTAAAATGTAAGGAGATACAAGGAACTGCAGATGCTGGTATACAAAAAAAAGACACCAAAAAAGAGACTAAAGGGTTTCAGATAAGGAAAGAGGAATGAAATGTAAAGCCGGGGAGGGAGAGATATGGGTAGCAGAGGACAGTGAAGAGGAGAAAGAGAAAGGGGCCATGAAGGAGAAATATGTGAAAGAATGGAGCGGCTGGGCTTGTATACTCTGGAATTTAGAAGGATGAGAGGGTATCTTATTGAAACATTTAAGATTATTAAGGGTTTGGACACACGCATGAAACATGTTCCCGATGTTGGGGGAGTCCAGAACCAGCAGCCACAGTTTAAGAATAAGGGGTAAGCCATTTAGAATGGAGATGAGGAAACATTTCTCACAGAGAGTGGTGAGTCTGTGGAATTCTCTGCCTCAGAGGGCGGCGGAGGCCAGTTCTCTGGATAATTTCAAGAGAGAGCTAGATAGGGCTCTTGAAAATAGCGTAGTCAGGGGATATGGGGAGAAGGCAGGAACGGGGTAATTATTGGGGATGATCATCCATGATCACATTGAATGGCGGTGCTGGCTCGAAAGGCCGAATGGCCTACTCCTGCACCTATTGTCTATTGTCTTGGAATGGGAGATATGCGTACAGAGGTGGGGAAATAAGCAGGGGACTATTGGGTCATTGGGGTAACAGGTGGACTGGAGAAAGGGGGGGGGGGGTGTGACAGATGAAAGAGCAGGTGGGGGGGGGGGGGGTACTTTATAGAAACAAAGAACTGCATATGCTGGCTAATAAACAACATGACATAAAGCGCTGGAGTGACTCAGCCAGTCATGCAGCATCCCTGGAGAATATTGATGGAAGGAATTTCCACCTATCCACATTCTGGACATCCGGTGGCTCTGTTACTGGCTGTCTCCGCCTTCAGTCTGGTATCTTTTTTTATTTTTTGGTATGTTTAAAGTATGTTTTTTTTTTGTTTTGTTTTATGTGGGGGGAAGAGGATATGGTACGGGGGAAACCGTCCTTCAGTCGCTTCCTGGAGAGGATGCGACTATTATTCGAGTCACGTCCTCGCCCCCTCCCCCCCCCCCCCCGATTGGCGCGGCCTTTCCTGCCGGGACCGACCAGAGCTCCAGCAGCGGCGGCGCAGCGCTGGATACATCGCGGAGCGGGCGATGCCTCACCTGGGATCGCCGTTTGGAGCTCCGGAGAGTTGGGCCTGCTGCATCGACATCGCGGAGCTGTGGTTCGCGGAGCTTCCAACGCGGGCGGCGTTGACCAACATCGCGGAGTCCTGCGACTCTTTGTCGGGGGTCGCCAGCGTGAATCTCCGCCCAGCTCGGCCTGTGGACTTCGGGAGCCGCGGACTCCGGTGGGAGGTGGCCGATTTAGAGGTCCGGGCCGCTGAGGATGTTCTCCCGTTCGACATTAGGGTTCCATCATTCCCGGCGAGAGGGCCTGAACATCGGGCCACCCGTAGCTGCAACTATGGGGTGCTCGGGAGGCCCCGACCACGGGTGAACATCTGGGAAGATCAGCGAGGAGGTTGACTGGACTTTGGCTCCTTCCCTCACAGTGGGGAACTTTGGTGCCACTGTGGGGGATGTTTGTGTCGTTGACTTCTGTGTTTTGTGCTTTTTTTTTAATCTGTATGACTGTAAGGTAAATAGCATTTCGTTGTCTCTAGACAATGACAATAATTGAATCCAATCCAATCCAATCTCCAGAGATACTGCCTGACATTTTGTGTATGTTTTAGATTAAAATATGATCTGTGCTCTGATTTGTGTCTTTCTAATAGACAATAGACAATAGGTGCAGGAGTAAGCCATTCGGCCCTTCGAGCCAGCACCGCCAGCATTGTATTAGATAATAGTCTATTCATCATGCTCAAGTCTGATACTTCTGCGAATTATGTCTCCTAACTCAAGAATTCTAACAAATAATTTTCTGTTTGCAATTTCAGATACTGCTCTACTCTCCTCATGAGATCATTGTGGAGTCAATAGAATGGATTGGATCTCATGAAATTACGGGATTATTAACTTATTTTGGAATTTCAGCTGACACTATGCATGTTCAGTAAGAAAAAATGCATAAACTATGATTCTAATACATTGTATTGTGGTCAATCTTTTGCAATAATCCAGATAATAATTTCCGGTTGGCGGCGCGACTCACGTTGCAGCGGCCCCTACAGCCTGTCTGTCTTTATTTAATTTTTTGGTCTAGTTAAATGTAGTTGTCGTGTTCTTTTACCTACTGTTTTAAACTGTATATGTGGGGGGCGGGAGGGAGGAGGGGGAAACTTTAAAAAATCTCTTCCCTGCACGGGAGACCCGACCTTGTCCCTATCGGGTCTCCGTTGTCGTTGGGGCCTAGCACCGTGGAGAGGCCTCCAACCGGAACGACCTGGGGTCTCCAGTCGCGGAGCCTGCGGACTACTCACCATCTTGGGGCTGGCCGGCCTCGGAGCGTGGGGAGCGGTGGTGGCGCGCTGCTGTGGCCCGACTCCGGAGCTCGGAGGCTCCAGCTGCAGGACTGCATCAAACTATCCCCCACTCTCAATTTCTCTGTCTCTGCCGCATCTGCTCCCAAGATGAGGCTCTAGGATATTCAAGATGTCATCTTCCTTCATTAACCGTATTGTAGTGGGCCGTGAAGAAAGAGGACAACTGATGTGATCGATCTCAATTGACAATAGACAATAGGTGCAGGATAGGCCATTTGGCCCCTCGAACCAGCACAGCCATTCAATGTGATCATGGCTGATCATCCACAATCAGTACCCCGTTCCTGCTTTCTCCCCATATCCCTTGACTCCGCTATCTGTAAGAGCTCTGTCTAGCTCTGTCTACTCTGGGCAAGAGACTGTGCATCTACCCGATCTATTAAGCTCCTTGAGTATTAGAAAGGCGCTATATAAATCCCATCCATTATTATTATTATTATTCCCCTCATGATTTTATACACCTCTCTACAGTGCATTCAAAAAGCACCCAGACCCCTTCACCGGTGTCTCCTCTCACCGGTGTCTCCTCAGTGTCCCGCAGTTCTGCTCTTACTCTCCTTCCCCCCTCCCACCCTGACGACGAAACAGGGATAAAATTCCCCTAGTCCTCAACTTTCACCCAACCAGCTGCCGCATTCAACACACCGTTCTCCGATATTCCCGCCACATTGACCTGATCGCACCACCAGTTGCATCTTCCCAACTCCGCCCATTTCCGTTTCGTGCAGAAGCAGCTCCCTCCACAACTCCGCAAGCCCTTGGTTTTGCTCGTCGCTTCCCACCCAACCCGTCCCCCGAGCCAGATACTTTCTTCTGCAACCTCAGGAGATGCAACACCTGTCCCTGTGCCTCCTCCCTCATTTCCATCCACGAACCCTAGCAGACCTTCCAGGGAAGACCATAGGTTTGCATGCACTTCCACTATCCTCATCTACACTGCATTTGGTGCTCCCAATGTGTCCTCATTGACCAAGCCAAGACTACTGTGCAAGCATTTTGACAAACACTTGTACTCTGTCAGACCTGCAAGAACTCCCAGTTGCTAATCATTTTTACTTCCCTTCCCATTCCCATAACAACCTTTCTGTCCTTGGCCTCCTCCGTTGTCAGAGTGAGGTGACAAACCGGAATAAGTGCACGTCATAGACTCTATTGTCATATTCTGCTTGAGTAGCTTACAACTCAATGGTTTCTTCATTGGTTCAATGGTTCCGTTACCCAACAGTACCCAATGGTATCGAACCCTTTCAGTACCCAACAGCATGAGTACTGAATTCCCATTTAAGATAAAACCCTAAAAGGACACAAAGTGCTGGGGAACATGGATGGGTGATGTTTCGGGTCCAGAACCTTCTACAAGACCCTGTCCGAAGAAAGGTCTCGACCCAAAACATCACTTATCCATGTTCTCTAGAGATGCTGCCTGACCTACTGAGATACTCCAGCACTTTATGTCCTTTTGTGTATTAACCAAGACCTGTAGTTCTTTGTTTCTATAAAGTAAAATAACCCCTATTTCACCTGCCACCCCCCCCCCCCCCCGATGCTGACATGTCTTTCCCACAACCCAAGTCACCCTGCTCTTTTCCCCTCCTCTGTACACTAATCTCCCATTCCAAGTCCCATGTTTCTCCTTTACTCCACTGCCCTCTTCTGCCCATAGCCCTCCCTCCCTGGCTTTACATTTCACTCCTCTTTCCTTACCTGAGACTCCTTTGCCCCTCTTTCACCCCTAGCCTTTGTCACTTTGGGCGATCACGGTGGCGCAGCGGTAGAGTTGCTGCCTTCCAGCGAATGCAGTGCCGGAGATTCGGGTTCCATCCCGACTACGTGCTGTCTGTACCGAGTTTGTACGTACTCCCCGTGACCTGCGTGTGTTTTCTCCAAGATCTTCGGTTTCCTCCCACACTCCAAAGACGTACATGTTTATCGATTAATTGGCTTGGTAAATGTAAAAAATATGCCTAGTGGGTGTAGGATAATGATAATGTGCGGGGATCGCTGGTCGGCGCAGACGCGGTGGGCCGAAGGGCCTGTTTCAGAGCTGTATCTCTAAACTAAACTAAACTAAACTTACCCCACCACTCACCTGTATCCACTTATCACTTGCCAGGCTTTGTCCTGCCCCCATCTCCCTTCTCTAGCATTCTCCTACCTACTCCAATCAGTCTGAAGAAGGGTCCCGACCAGAAATGACGGCTGTCCATTCTCTCCACAGATGCTTCCCGACCTGGTGTGTTCATCCAGCTCTTCGTTTTTCCTCAGGATTCCCAGTATCTGCAGTTTTCTTGTGTCCTCAATTTCTGTTCTTATGCACAAGAATGGCGAGGTGCAGGTACCACGAAAAATCTGGACTGATCAGTCTGAAGAATGGTCTCGACCCGAAACGTCACCTATTCCCTCGCTCCATAGATGCTGCCTCACCCGCTGAGTTTCTCCAGCATTTTTGTCTACCTTTGTGTCTCCAGAGATGCTGCTTGACCCACTGAGTTCTTTGCGGTTATATTTTTAGGTCTTTTGACATTAGAAGAATGGTATTCAAACTCTTAAGGAGCTTGATATGGGTAAATGGAGAGTTTGATTTTCACTGGTTAGAATATCTAGAGCCAAGGATCACAGTTTTAACATAAGGAGCCAACCATTCAGCACTGGGATGAAAGGAAATTCTTCACGTGAATATTTCCTCCCTTTTGGTGCTCTTCAAAATTAAGGGAAATAAGAAGTTAAATGCGAGCTAACTTCTGATTTTATTTTCTTCAGAAAAACACCTGACAATTTTCTGGATCAAGGAAAGATCGCCAAGCACTTCATTGAGCATGGAACTCCAGTTATCATTTGTAAGTTTACAATATTAATCTTACATTTTCCTCAACTTCTGCAACTTGGCAGCAATTCTACTGCTGCGCCACTGTGTAAGTTTAGATTTTTTCCCCAAGCATCTTTTGGACGTGATTAGCAAGTTTTTTTGGACGTGATTAGCAAGTTGAGTAAGGGTGAATGTCCAGTTTCAGTTTAGTTCCACTGTAGTTTATTCACGTGTACCGAGGTACAGTGAAAAGCTTTTGTTGCGTGCTAACCAGTCAGCAGAAACAATAGACAATAGGTGCAGGAGTAGGCCATTCGGCCCTTCGAGCCAGCACCTCCATTCAATGTGATCGTGGCTGATCATCCACATTCAGTACCCCATTCCTGCCTTCTCCCCATATCCCCTGACTCCGCTATTTTTAAGAGCCCTATCTAGCTCTCTATTGAAAGCATCCAGAGAACCTGCCTCCACCGCCCTCTGAGGCAGAGAATTCCACAGACTCACCAATCTCTGTGAGAAAAAGTGTTTCCTCGTCTCCAAATGGCTTACTCCTTATTCTTAAACAGTGGCCCCTGGTTCTGGACTCCCCCAACATCGGGAACATGTTTCCTGCCTCTAGCGTGTCCAAGCCCTTAACAATCTTATAGACCGATACATGATTACAATCGAGCTGTCACCCAAACTGCAGTAAAGTGGGGTACATCGTATTTGTTCCTGATGTAATTAGATTTGTACATTGCTATCTTCATTTCTGATGCTTTGATTTTTATTTTTTTTTGCCGCTCTTACTGAATAAACCAGCCAGTCAACCTCAGTCGTACGTTTTGTTAGGTGTGGCAATGAGTGACGCTCGGGAAAACTCGCGATACCTTATTATGGATCCAGACATCACAGGAATTTATGATATGGCCAAGATAATTGAAAAGGTACACATAAAGAAAACAGCAAAAGTTTGTTATAGTCATACATCATGGAAATAGGCCCTTCGGCCCAACCTGCCCACACCGACCATCATGCACCATTTACATTAGTCCCACCTGCCTGCGTTTGGTCCATATCCCTCTAAATCTATCCAAACCATGTATCTGTCTAAATGTTTCTTAAACGTTGCAGCTCATTCCATACACCCACCACCAATACCTATGAGAGAGAAGCGAGTGTTACCAAACTTCTGAATTCACTGGGGTGGAACCCTCACCAAGACAGGCGTGAAGCTCACCGTTTGACCTGTTTTTACAAAATGTTAAATGGTCAGCTCGACATAAATTACAAAACCTACACCAAACCCAAACCAATGCAGACGAGGGCATTCGATCCAATTTGAGATACCAGCTACCAAGACAGATGTGTACAGCAATTCATTCTTCCCCTGCACAAGTAAAGCATGGAATAGTCTTCACCCTACCATAGTTACCCAACCAGATGCAACTAAATTTAAAGTAGCTCTTTCTTCCCAAAAACCCTTTCTGGCTTAAGTCCTCCCTCCACCACCTCCAGTTTAAATTCCATTTGGAATATTTTGGAGGACCAAGAAACCAAGAACCAAGAGCCCCTTGCATGAAAAGGTTACCCCACAGATCCCAATTAAATCTTTTCCCCTTCCCCTTAACCATATGTCCTCTGGTCCTCGATTCCCCTACTCTGGGCAAGAGACTGTGCATCTACCCGATCTATTCCTCTCATGATTCTGTACACCTCTGTAAGATCACCCCTCGTCCTCCTGTGCTCCAAGGAATAGAGTCCCAGCCTACTCAACCTCTGCCTATAGCTCAGACCTTTGTTATCTGATGTATGAAAAACATTTTAAAAGGTCTTTCCCACGAGAATCAAAACAGCAAAAATTATGAAACATTTTTTATTAGTAAATTGATTTTTTTAATTTTATAAGAGAACATTGTCTAAGAATCGTTCTCTAAATGTCTCTGATAATGTTTCACAAATCATACCAGAAAGGCAGCAATCTTCTCGGGGATCTTATAGAAACATATAAAATTCTTAAGGGATTGGGCAGGCTAGATGCAGGAAAGATGTTCCCGATGTTGGGGGAGTCCAGAACCAGCGGTCACAGTTTAAGAATAAGGGGTAGGCCATTTAGGACTGAGATGAGGAAAAACGTTTTCACCCAGAGAGTTGTGAATCTGTGGAATAAAGGCAATGGAGGCCAATTCACTGGATGTATTCATGAGATAGTTAGATTTACTGTAGCTCTTGGGGCTAACGGAATCAAGGGATATGAGAAGAAAAGCAGGAATTCTGAATGATTGGCCATGATCATATTGAAGGGCAGTGCTGGCTCGAAGGGCCAAATGGCCTACTCCTGCACCTATTTTCTATGTTTCTATGTTTCTCTTGGGAAATGAAGCTGGGATTGAAGTGTCTGAAGTGTCAGTAGGGGAGCACTTTGACTGCAGTGACCATAATTCTATTAGTCTTTAAATGGATATGGAAAGTGACTAGACTGGTCCACAAGTTTAAAATACATTTAGACAATAGACAATAGGTGCAGGAGTAGGCCATTCGGCCCTTCGGGCCAGCACCGCCATTCAATGTGATCATGGCTGATCATCCGCAATCGGTACCCCAAATCTGCCTTCTCCCCATATCCCCTGACTCCGCCATCTTCAAGGGCCCTATCTTGCTCTCTCTTGAAAGTATCCAGCGATTTGGACAGATGTATGTTTAAGAAAGAACTGCAGATGCTGGAAAAATCAAAGGTAGACAAAAATGGTGGAGAAACTCAGCGGGTGAGATGTATGGATAGGAAGTGTTTAGAGGACTACGGTCCAAATGCAGGCAAATGGGACCAACTGGTCGGCATGAACAAAGTGGACAGAAGGACTTGTTTCTGTGCTGTACATCTTATGACTCCAAGTTAAAATGGGGCAAGACTCATTTTGATGGCATTGGAGGGGTAGTTGATTATGAGAGGGAGAGATTATCTATTCAATTAGTCCCACACGCTTTAACATGCCCAGATGGAAGATGTCCAAAGAAGGGTCTCAACCCAAAATGGTGTTTGCCATTCCCTCCACAAATGCTGCCTGACCCGCTGAATTCCCACGGCACTCTATGCTGTGCTCAAGATTCCAACATCTGCAGTTATAGTCATAGAGCGTAGAAACAAGTGAAGTCAAGTCACTTTTATTTCTATAGCACATTTAAGAAACAACTCTCGTTGACCAAAGTGCTTTACATTGGTGGAGGTGCTAACGTTATACAACATTGCTTCATAGATTAAGTAATACATAAAACAGACTTTCGGCCCAACTTTCCCACACCAGCCAACATTTCCCATCTACACCAGTCCCACTTGCCTGCGTTTGGTCCTTATCCTATCAAACCTGTCCCATCCATGTACCTGCCTAACTTTCTTAAACATTGCGATTATCTCACCTCTAGCAGCTCGTTCCGTACACCCACTGCCCATGTTGTTAAAATAGTTACCCCTCAGATTCCTATTAAATCTTTTCCCATTCATCTTAAACCTATGTCCTCTGGTCCTTAATTTCCCTACTCTGGACAAGAGACTCTGTTGCATCTACCCGATCTATTCCACTCATAATTCTTTCTACCTCTATAAGATCACCCCTCATCCTCATGCGCTTCAAGAAATAAAGACCCAGCCTACTCAACCTCTCCCTGTAGCTCAGGCCCTCGAGTTCTGGCAACATCCTGACAAATCTTCTCTGTACCCTTTCCAGCTTGACAACATCTTTCCTGCAACATGGAGCCCAGAACTGAACACAATACTCTAAATGCAACCTCACCGACGCCTTATACAACTGCAACATGACCTCCCAACTTCTATACTCTATACTTAATAGGGCAATGTGCCTAAAGCCTTTTTGACCACCTCATCTATTTGTGACTTCACCTTCAAGTACCTGGCAGATGAGGCGTTGTTCCTCGATCTTACATTCGTATTGTAATGTAACAGTGTAGGAAGGCGCACAGAGAGAGGTCAGAGGAGGTAGGAAGGTGAACTAAAATGGCAGGAAAATGGAAGTTCAGGATCACTCCTGCAGACTGAACTCGATGCACACCTGATATGCATTTGGGTTCTCTAACATGGAGGAGATCACATTGTTTGCATTAAATGTTGTGCACTAGATTGGTCAGCAGGACCATAAACAAGACCTGTTAAAAGGCGGATGAGCTTCTAGTGAGCCAACGGCCATCCACACTTCAGTAGAGTTTGCAATCACTGTCGTACATACAATACAATACAATACAATACAATCAGTTTTATTCACTGTCGTACATAGCATTGTAAGGAATGATGATAAAGCAGTCACACCAAAATCCAATACTTTCAACGGCGGAAGTCCGCAGGAACTGGAGGACAGAAATGTGTGGTGCGTCCGTCACTGTTCCCAATTTGAGGAAGAAGGTTTTGCTATTGAGGGAGTGCAGCGTAGGTTCACCAGGTTAATTCCCGGAATGGCGGGACTGTCATATGTTGATAGAATGGAGCAGCTGGGCTTGTATACTCTGGAATTTAGAAGAATGAGAGGGGATCTTATTGAAACATATAAGATTATTAAGGGTTTGGACACGCTAGGGGCAGGAAACATGTTTCCTATGTTGGGGGAGTCCAGAACCAGGGAACCACAGTTTAAGAATAAGGGGTAAGCCATTTAGAACGGAGATGAGGAAATACTTTTTCGCACAGAGCGTTGTGAGTCTGTGGAATTCTCTGCCTCAGAAGATGGTGGAGGCTTGTTCTCTGGATACTTTCAAGAGAGAGCTAGACAGAGCTCTTAAATATAGCAAAGTCAAGGGATATGGGAGAAGGCAGGAACGGGGTACTGATTGTGGACGATCAGCCATGATCACGTTGAATGGCGGTGCTGGCTCGAAGGGCCGAATGGCCTAGTCCTGCACCTATTGTCTATTGTCTGAGTGTTCCAGTTTTCTCCCACTTCCTTAAAATGTGTAGGTTGAAAGATTGATTGGCCACTGTACATTCTCCCTGGTGTTTAAGTGAGATGTTGAATCTGGAGGGGTGATTCAACTGGAATAAGGGGAGAATAAAATGGGAAAGGACTGGGATTGGTGTGAAAATGTATGCTCAGTCGTGAATGTGTAGTCAGTTTAGTTCATTGTCACGTGTACCGAGGTACAGTGAAAAGCTTTTGTTGCACGCTAACCAGGCAGCAGAAAGACAATACATGATTACAATCGAGCCGTTTACAGTGTACAGATACATGATAAGGGAATAACGTTTAGTGCAAGATAAATACAGTAAAGTCTGATCAAAGATAGTCCGAGGGTCACCAATGAGGTAGATAGTGGGTCAGCTCTGCTACATTGGTGATAGGATGGTTCATTTGCCTGATAACAGCTGGATAGAAACTGTCCCTGAATCTGGAGGTGTGCGTTTTCATACAAATGTACCTTTTGCCCGATGGGAGAGGGAAGAAGAGGGAGTTGCCAGGGTGTGACTGGTCCTTGATTATGCTGCTGGCCTTGAGGTATAAGTGAAGTCAAGGGAAGGCAGGTTGGTTTGTGTGATGGTCTGGGCTGCGTCCACAATCCATTGCAATTTCTTGCAGTCTTGAATGAAGCTGTTCCCAAACCATGGTGTGATGCATCCCGATAAAATGCTTTCCACGGTGCATCGGTAGAAGTTGGTGAGAGTTGTAGGGGACATGTTGAAATTCCTAAGCCCTCTAGTGGGCTGAAGGATGCTACAGCATGCTTCCATGCTGTACCTCCCAATGAATATGATTACTCCAATTCACATTTAGTGGATTTAACCATCTTGTACATTTTAGGCTATTGAGTGGAAAGGAGCAGATTTCTGGGAGACGTCGGAGGTTTATGACATCTTCCTGCCTGTGAGACCAGAAGGAATTTAACATCCCTGCCTCTTGAAGGATTGATTATGGACTTGTGGCTGGAGAAGAACAGAAATTTCAGATGCATGGGAGGCTGACAACATTATGCTCTCACCCCTCAGGATGGGTATCTGCTTTCATAACCCTGCAATAAAAAAAACAGCGGCTAAATATATCCTCTTGCATAAATTGCTTCAAACGCAAGGTTGTTGATCTTTAATAATATCTCCATTCAGGGACCAATTACAGCCATTCCAGATGAGACAGAGACTTAAATGCACCTCCTCCAACCTCAACCCTTGCATTCATGTGCTCTCGCTGAGAACTCCTCCGCTCAGGTGAATCCACGTAAAGAATAGGTTACTATTTCATTGAACACACGTTCTACCTACTAAAGCCAGCTGGAGCTTCCAGTTGCAAGCCACTTCAATACCCCTACTCATTATGGCCTTTTCCATTGCATTTTCTGTGCTGTCGTTGAAGAATTTCATATTCCGCTTGGGTGGTCTACAACCCAACAAGCATGAAGAAGGGTCTCGACCCGTAACGTCACCCATTCCTTCTCTCCAGAGATGCGGCCTGTCCCGCTGCATTACTCCAGCATTTTGTATCTATCTTCAGGATGAACATTGAAATCTCCAGTTGCAGGTTAATAACCATTCTCTCTCCTTCAGATACCTACCCAGGTCCTCTCACATAAAATGTGTAGGAAGGAACTGCAGATGCTGGTTTATACTGCAGACAGGTGTGTCTACTTTGGTATGCCAACTTTGAAGAAGTTCTCCTCCTCTCTCAGTCTGAGTTACTCCAGCATTTTATATCAATTCTCTCACACACACCTTTTGTTCCACTCCCCCTGCTCCTGTCACACAGTTCCTCTCCCCTCCTCATCACTCACCCCTACCTCACCATTTCCATCAACCCACCGGTCGATGAATGCCACTCATACTGTGGCTCCGCCCACAGGCTTATTAGAGAGCTCCCCCCTCGCTCTCTTAGGCTAGTTATGCATGCTGAGATGAAAGCTCGTTGAGTTATCTCTGCAGTTGCTAATAAAAGACTATGGATTCAGATTCTAATCACTTTGTGTGAGCTTGATCTTTATTCAACATCCCTCCCTCCAGTTCTATATTTCACACCTCGCCAGTTCCTTACCAGATTCTACCATCTGCAGCCATGTGTCTTCTCCACTTAACACCTCCATTCTTTGTGCCTACCTCCAATCTTTTCTCCCCCATCTGACCCAGCTGCTACTCAAGCCTTCCTTACCTGGATCCACCTATCACTTGTCAGCTCTTGCCCAACCTCATCTGAAGAAGGGTCTCGAGCCGAAACGTCACCTATTCCTTTTCTCCAGAGATGCTGTCTGACCCGCTGAGTTACTCCAGCACTTTGAGTCTATCTTCCCTTCGCTTCACTGCTTTTTACCCTTTACCTCCTCTCCACTCCAGTCCTGAATAAGGGTCCCGTCCTGAAACATCGCCTCTCTACTACCCTCCATAGAGGCTACCTGACCTCCAGAAAATGAGGAAAGACTCAAGAAACGGCAGATGCTGGAATCTGTAGCAATAAAATAGAGCGTAGCAGGAGGAACTCAGTGGATCAGGCAGCATCTGTGGAGGGAAATGGACAGTCAACGTTTCCGCTTCAATCCCTTCAGGTAAACTGAGAGTGAAAACTAACTCAGTGTAGATGAAGGGTCTCAACCTGAAATATCAACTGTCCATTTCCTTCAACAAATGCTACCTGACCCACCGAATTCCTTACTATCTTGTTTTATACAAACTGCTGCTATTTGTTGAGGTGCCTGTTTGTTTCAAGAACAGTATACCCTTTCACTTGAGCTGTCTTATATTTATTCTGATTAATTGTCATCTTGTAAATATTGCACTTTAATAAACTAACGCATTGCTTCTCGCTCCCCAAGCCTCTGCGTAATGTGTCCCTTGAGTCCTGTTTATACCTAGCACATTGATATAGTATATTGAACTTTTGATATTGATATATTGAACTTTTTCTTTTTTTCTCTTCCCCCGTTATGTAC
The DNA here is from genome assembly GCF_010909765.2 of Amblyraja radiata. Lineage (NCBI taxonomy): Eukaryota > Metazoa > Chordata > Chondrichthyes > Rajiformes > Rajidae > Amblyraja > Amblyraja radiata. The sequence goes on along the minus strand of NC_045958.1, from coordinate 108,696,569 downwards.
TATGTTTACATATTCACATATTCTGTTGTGATGCAGCAAGTAAGAATTTCATTGTCCCATCCGGGACATGACGATAAAACACTCTTGACTTGACTGTTGACTGGTTAGAAAATGTAAAAGCAGCTCTTTGGTCTAACAATATGAACATGGTTATAATGGAGCTTCAGGACAGCAACCTTTAATCAGAAGGGGGAAAAGTGAAAACATAATTTTACATCCAGTGAAAAGATCTGTCAGAATCACACAGCACGGAAACATGCAACCTCAAAAGGCAGTCAGCAGCATCTAGGACCCACACCACCCTGCCCATGCTCTCATTTCAGACTTGCCATCCAGAAGAAGGTCTACAAACAGTGACCTCCAGGTTCAGAAAGTGCTTCTTCCCAACGACCACCAGTCTCTTGAACACTTAAACTCTGAACTGTCTTGGTTGCACTGGGGATTTTGGCCTTTTTAATATATTATTGTACTCTTCCGATCCAAGATGGTGCCCAACCCAGGTGACTCTTTGAGTGCTAGTCTCAGATGTGGATCTGCTATCACGTATTACAATCACTCCTCTCTTTTAAATTTCTACTCCAACAGCAACATTGCTTTCTTTACTTATTCACGTTATTCCCTGATGGCTCGACTGTAATCATGGATTGTCTTTCTTCTGGTTAGCAGGCAACAAAAGCTTTTCACTACACCAAATATTATATCACATGTGACAATAAACTAAACTCAAACTCATTTATTCTTTTTAAAATTATTATATTATCTACAAGTACTGTGTTTACAGGCCCATTCTACTGATGCATGTAAGAATTTCATTTCAGGTTAGTTTATTGTCACGTGTACCGAGGTGCAGTGAAAAGCTTATGTTGCGTGCTAACCAGTCAACAGAAAGACAATACATGATTACAATCAATCCATTTACAGTGTATAGATACATGATAAGGTTTAAGGGATACATGATTTGTAGGAAAGAACTGCAGATGCTGGTTTAAATCGAAGTTTAACACAAAATGCTGGAGTAATTCAGCGGGACAGGCAGCGAAGGAATGGATGACATTTTGGGTCGAGACCCTGCTTCAGACTGATGTCAGGGGAGGGGGGTGGAGCAGAGATAGAATGTAGTTGGAGACAGTAAGACTGGTGAGAGAACTGGGGAGGGGGGGCGGGATGGAAAGAATGGGAAAGCAAGGGCTATTTCAAGAGAGAGGTCAATGTTCATACTGCTGAGGTGTAAGCTACCCAAGCGAAAAATTAGGTGCTGTTCCTCCAATTTGCGCTGGGCCTCACTCTGACCATGAAGGAGGCCCAGGACGGAAAGGTCAGATTGGGAATGGGAGGGGGAGTTGAAGTGCTGAGCAACCGGGAGATCAGGTAGGTTAAGGCGGACAGAGAGGAGATGTTCAGCGAAACGATCGGCGAGCCTGCGCTTGGTCTCGCCAATGTACAGAAATTGACACCTGGAACAGCGGATGCAGTAGATGAGATTGGAGGAGGTGCAAGTGAACCTCTGCCTCACCTGGAAAGACTCCTGGGGTCCTTGGATGGAGTCAAGGGAGGAGGTAAAGGGACAGGTGTTGCATCTCCTGCATTTGCAGGGTAAAGTACCTGGGGAGGGGGTGGTTAAGATGGGAAGCTACGAGTTGACCAGGGAGTTGCAGAGGGAACGGTCTCTGCAGAAAGCGGTCTCTGCGGAAAGGGATACATAATTGTTCTGTTTCGGTACAGATGACAATGAAACACTCTTGACTCTCTTGAAATCACGAGTATCATGATATAAATAGTACCATGACGAATAAACCACTGCTTTGTCAGTCGGAAAGCTCAGGTGGGTAAATGGGAAAAGAGGTGAAAAGTAACAAAGAAGCTCAAAAATGCAGGACAAAAGAGGGTGACAATAAGCCTAACACCGCCAAATATTTTTTTTACATTTCAAAAATAAACTTTAATGAAAATATAAAATATGCATGCAAAACAAAAAAGAAAAAAAACACCTCTTCATATATTCTTGTTTGAATATTTGCTGAATATACAGGTCACATTATCTGGGCGCCAATGCATAGGGTGCCCCTCATAAAGATGGCGGCGGCATCCCCCTCACAAAGATGGTTGCGGTGCCACCTCACGAAGATGGCGGCGGCGGCGGCGCCCATCACAAAGATGGCGGCGCCAACAAACAACACGGCGGCAACGCCCCTCACAAAGATGGCGGCGCCAACAAACAACACGGTGGCGGCGCCCCTCACGAAGATGGCGGCGGCGGCGGCGGCGCGGGCTGAATGGTTTCCGCGGCAACGGCGCCGGGCAACAACGTGACGTGGCGGTGTTGAGGCGGGGAGATCGAAGGTGGGCGGAGGCTGTTTGAAGGTGTCTGGTGCGGACAGTGGCCGGCGGCTAGCCCAGCGGAATAAACATGGTGAGGAGAGCCCCGAGTGGGGCAGATCTGGCGGGCGGGCGGGCGCGGCCTGCTCCTTCCCCAGTGGGCCCGGCCCGGCGGGCAAGGCTCACAGGCTTCACCGTCAACACAGGGCCCGGGACCCTCGCCCCCTCATCTAAATGACAAATGATTTTGACAACCAGAAGGATCTTTGTATCCTTGTTTGTAACATTTGACATAGGTGTGTGTTGGAAGGAACTGCAGATGCTGGTTTAATATGGGATAGTACTGCCCTAATTTGACAAAAGGAAGCAACTGAAGATTTTGTCAACATTGAGTTATTGCTTGTTTTAGGGTATTTGAGATATGCTCAACACAATGGTGAACAAAATAAGTCTTCTCTGAGTACAATTTGAAAATATTTATACCAGAGAAGTAAGAAATTCCATCACAGAGAGCTGAAAGAAAAACACGTTTCCTCATTTACAAGAAAACTCCTTTCTGTCAGTTGCTTCCTTTTGTCAAAGTACGGCAGAGTAGCATTAGGCCATTCGGCCCATCAAATCTGCTCTGCCATTCAATTATGGCTGATCGATCTTTCCCTCCTAATCCCATTATCCTGCCTTCTCCCCATTATTCCTGTCTGTGGAGTTCTCTGCCTTGGAGGGCGATGGAGGAGGGTTCTCTGGATGCTTTCAAGAGAGAGCTGGATAGGGCTTTTAAAAATAGCGGATTCAGGGGATATGGGGAGAAGGCAGGAACGGGGTACTGATTGGGGATGATCAGCCATGATCACATTACATGGCGGTGCTGGCTCGAAGGGCTGAATGGCCCACTCCTGTACCTATTGTCTATTGACCCGTACTAATCAAGAATCTATCTATCTCTGCCTTAAAAATATCCACTGATCTGGCCTCTACAGCCTTCTGTGGCAATGAATTACACAGATTCACCACCCTCCCCATCTCCTTCCTAAAAGAACATCCTTTAATTTTGAGGCTTTGACCTCTAGTCCTAGACTCTCCCACTAGTGGAAACATCCTCTCCACATCCACTCTATCCAAGCCTTTCACTATTCTGTATGTTTCAATGAAGTTTCCCCCCCTCCATAGTCTCCTAAAGTAAAAACTTATGGCAAAGTTTTCGACATGCGAACACAACTATGTAAAACAAATAATTAGATAACTCTTTGACTCTTCCTGCCTGTTATTCAACCTTCCAAATCTAACTTCCAAATACACTTAAGAAGGAGGCCATGGTGCCTATGCCAAAATCAGTGTTTGATAATGCTACTCATTCAGAATCTTTTTAAATGTAACAAGGGTTTCTCTTCCTACCACCGTTTCAGGCAGACCCCCATGATTCATTGGACACACAAGAACGCCATCTCCCTCCACAGATGCTGCCTGACCCACTGAGATCCTTCAGTACCTTTTTATTTCTCCCCTCAAGATTAATTGATTGAAATAGTTTTCTCTCATCTCTCTGTTAATCTTTCTGGTAATTAAGAGGTCAGTACATAAGGATTACAGATTTAGCTACCTGTATAAACCCTACTATTGCTTACTGTTCACCGTGTCTCGTCTTGAGGGACTTTAGTTTGTGGATGGACTGAAGAAGTTGGGATTCTTGGTGTTGAAACAAAAGAGGCTGGAAGGTGATCTAGGTCATTGCAGAATTAGGCCATTCTATTGAATGGCAAGTAATTCAATGGCAACTGTTCAATCATGGTTGATATATCTTTCCCTGTCAACCCAATTCTCCTGCCTTCTCCCCCCTAACCCCTGATACCTGTACCAATTAACTATCTATCTCTGCCTTAAAAATATATCTATTGACGGCCCCGACAACCTTCTGTGGCAATGAATTCCACAGATTCACCACACTTTGACAAAATAAATTCCTCCTCATCTCCTTCCTAAAGGAACATCCTTTTATTCTGAGGCTATGACCTCTGGTCCTAGACTCCCCCACTACTGGAAACATCCTCTCCACGTCCACTCTATCCAGGCCTTTCATTATTCTTAAAATGCCTTAATCAGATTAAGGTATTAAAAAATCATGAACAGTATCGATTAGAGGATGTAAGGTAATGGTGATTGGCAAGCAAAAAAAAAAAAGTATTAAGCGGCAAGGTTAGTGTGTGGAATGCACATTGGGGATAATAGTGGAGGTAGATTCCATTGAAATGTTCAAAATGGAGGTGGATATGGAGATATCTGAATTTCCTCAATCTCTTCCAATCTCATGTTGGTATGCCTTCACTGATTATTGGATTAAACAGAAGGCTGTGGAGGCCAAGTCAATGAATATGTTAAGGCAGAGATAGATAAATAGATAGATCCTTGATTAGTACGGGTGTCAGGGGTTATGGGGAGAAGGCAGGAGAATGGGGTTGAGAGGGAGAAGTAGATCAGTCATGATTGAATGGCGGAATAGACTTGATAGGCTGATTGGCCTAATTCTGCTCCTAACACTTATGAACTTATGACACTGATTCAAAGGTTCATCAGTTATTTTATGGTATGAATAAGTGGATTAGAGTTTCTGTACTTATGGAAGAGCATAGCTATATGACCACCACAGACAGAGAGAAGTATTCAGTGTACATAGAAAAAACTTGCAGTATTGATGTAGGTAGATTACTTTCCCTCAATCCATTTATTTCAGCTGCCACTTGATACTGAAGACTTGTTGTTCCGAATAAAGGGAAGAATACGTTTGGATGGATTCCTGCATAAAACAGATGGTGAGGATTTTGAACATTTAAATAATGTAATTTTGTAACATGTTTTCTATTTGTTCCTTGAGTAATCCCGAATAATGATTTATGTGATGAGATTTTGTGTGTGAAAATTATGTTAATAATCTTTATTACTTTTAACTCGTACCCATGGATTCTCCAAACTCTATATTACTGATTGTATGCCTCATTGTCCCCCTGAGCTAACAATGATCTACTCCTTGATGTTCGTCTCCTTTGATCTCTCGGTTTCACAACTTACCCTTCCATATTGCTATGCCTCCCTCTCGCATGACTCTGTCGAAGGGTCTCGATCTGAAACGTCACCCATTCCTTCTCTCCAGAGATGCTGCCTGTCCCGCTGAGTTACTCCAGCATGTTGTGGCTATCTTTGGTGTAAACCAGCATCTGCAGTTCCTTCCTGTCTATTTAAATGTATTTAATTTATTGAAAAAAGTGATCTCTGTCCTTTCTATCTGAGTGATAGTTTTGCAATTAATCAGTTAGATACCCTTGCTGTTTTGTTGCCCAGTGATACCCTGAATATTCCTTTCCTGCCAGTTGACTGTAAATAATCATGTTATTGAATTTATTATGGTATTTTTAAATAGTTCAGGCTGCTGGACTAATGCTAATAAAGATCAAGCAAATTAGGCTAGGTATGTCACTTGTGCCATTTTCATAAGAATACAATTAAAGTCCAGCTTAGAAAATATCAATTGATTAATTTACCTATGGCCGCTTCATATTACGTCTCCATGACTTGCCATCAACAACATCCTAAATTTAGTTTAGTTTAGAGATACAGCGTGGAAACGGGCCCTTCTGTCCATCTAATCAGTGCCGACCAGCGATCACCCCGTACACCAGCTCTATCGTACACACGAGATAATTTACAGACGTCAATTAACCTACAACCTGCACGTCTTTGGAGTGTGGGATGAAATCGGAGCGCCCCTGGAAACCCACGCGGAAACGGGGAGAACGTGCAAACTCCACAGACAGCACTCGTAGTCATGATTGAACCCGGGTCATAGAAATATAGAAAATAGGTGCAGGAGTAGGCCATTCGACCCTTTGAGTCAGTACCGCCATTCAATATGATCATGGCTGATCATCGAAAATCAGTATTCCATTCTGGCTTTATCCCCATATCCCTTGATTCCCTTAGCCCTAAGAGTTAAATCCAACTCTCTCTTGAAAACATCCATTGAATTGGCCTCCACTGCCTACTGTGGCAGAGAATTCCACAGATTCACAACACTCTGGCGCTGTGAGGCAGCAACTCTACTGCTGCCCCACCGTGCCGTCCCAATCACGTGAATGATCCCTGATTATGTTGGCTGCTTTCCCGAGGCAGCATGAAATCCAGTTGGAATCAATGGGGTGTGGAAAGGCTGATTTACACAATGATCTGTGCTGCATTTACAACTCTGCAGTTTTTTGTGTAAGAAAAAACTGCAGATGCTGGTTTAAATCGAAGGTAGACACAAAATGCAGGAGAAACTCAGCGGGTGAGGCAGCATCTCTGGAGAGAAGGAATGGGGGACGTTTCGGGTCGAGACCCTTCTTCAGACTTCTACAGTTTCTTGCTGTCTTGGGCAGAGCAGTTGCAATACCAATCTGTGATGCATCCCAATCGGATGCTTTCTATGGAGTTTCTGTGGGAATGAATAAGAGTTATCGAGACACACCAAATTTCTTTAGTCATTTATACTCTCAATATTTATTTGCAGGAAATTTCTGCATATGCATATGCATGGTCATCAGATGAGTGGACTTAAATTTGGACATAATGGCTGGTTCAAGGGAGGTGATGAGTTAGTCATTGAGAGACAGGCTGTAGATAAGAAATGGCAGAGAGAAGGAAAGGTCTTTGGGGAAGCCAGAGCAAATGGCTATGGAAATTGATGCAAAGCCATTGCAGATGTTTTCTATTTTGGTTACATTTGGATAACTAAGCATAATTTAGTTTGGTTTAGAGATACAGTGCGCAAATGGGTCCATCGGCCCACCGAGTCCGCACCAACCAGCGATCCCCACACACTAATACTACCTACACACACTAGGGACTATTGTACAATTACACCAAGCCAATTAACCTACAAACCTGTACGTCTTTGGAGTATGGGAGGAAACCAAAGATTTCTGAGAAAGTCCATGTAGTTGAAGGGGAGAACGTACAAACCTTTTACAGACAGCACCCGTAGTCAGGATCGAACCCGGGTCTCTAGCACTGTAAGGCAGCAACTTTACTGCCAGACAATGCAGAAGAAGTTATGGTGAACCACAAGCTGTATAACTACATTTTAAATATCAGTATTGGTATTGTATGAAACTAACCAATTGTTTTCTTCATTGGAATTAGACAAAGGGATTACAAAAGGCTTTTCTGAAGCCATTACGGAAGCCATTAATAAGGTGAATTCGCAAGCTACCATCCTAGTTGGAATAGAGAGTACCCTGTTCATATGGCCTACATCCCACGTCTCTACACAGGCTTCAGAACTCGCGGAGAACAGTAGCTGCAAAACCATCTTAAAATTTGTGCCGTAAGTAACAGAATGGAATATATTAAATATGTTGATAATATTTTGGGATAGGTGTTTGGGGCCATCGTTAGGATTTGAGTTAATGCTTACTGAGCGCGGTGGGTCAACCCGCGGTCGATGAGAGTGTGGGGGGGATCGCCGTGAAGGGAGGGGGGGGGGACGAGCAATGGAGGACGGCATGGGGGGGACTGCCGTGAGGGAGGGGGAAGAACAATGGACAATCGGGACCCGGAGGGGAGGGGAACAATGGAGGAGCTGGTGTACTTTGTAACTTTATCAGCGCCGTAGGTGGCCGCTATTTGTATACCATGGGTAGGCAAGCAAATAAATGCACATTGCCTTGTCACATGTGACAATAAAATGCTCCAACTTATTTTTCAAGTATTGATTTTGTTATTCCAAAGTTTATTTATATTTGGAAAGTCCTTGAAGTGAATGACATTTCAATGACACAAGAATGAGTTCACTTAATCTCCTCATTGTAGTCAATGCCTACTATGTTCTGTTGCGCTGAAGCAAAGCAAGAATTTAATTGTCCTATCAGGGACACATGACAATAAACTATCTTGAATCTCATTAGTCCATTTGAGGCAGCATGGCAGCGCAGCGGTAGAGTTGCTGCCTTGCCTGCCGAGACCCAGGTTTGATTTTGACTACTGGTGCTGCCTGTACATAGTTTGCACATTCTGCCTGTGATCTGATGTCCGCTCATTCTGCGTGGGTTTTCTCCGTGAACTGCAGTTTCCTCCCACAACCAACGGTGTGTATAGGTGAGTGCTACTGGGGGAATATTGTGTTGGGGGAGGGGGACCCAACGGGTCCACGCTTGGTCTATTTCAGGGTTATCAAACTCATTTTAGGTCACAGGCCAGATTGGGCAAAATGCGACTTCATGCGGGCCGGATCAGTTGTGCACGTGCGAACGCGCGCGTGCATGCTCCCACAGCTTTTGTTGTCTTCCTTTTTACAACCTTCTCTCATGTGTCTCAGTCTCTGCTATAACTACAAAGTGTTTCACTTTACGAATTTTGTTTCTTATGAAGAAGATTGCCTAGCAAGCATTACTTTTATGATTGGTATTAACTTACAGTCGTAGGCTACAAGAAAGTTGTGATGAGAGAGAGAAAAAAACGATGTTATTTTGGCTAAGATTGTTTTGGGAGCCACACCCGTTCCATTAATAAAGCATTGGAAATCGAACATTAGCAGACACAAATGTAGACCTAACAAAACAAATTGTTGTTTCGTTAGGTCTACTTCTCCACCACCATTTTATCGCTGGCATCCAAGAGAGACTCTGGGTTATGGCCTCTTCCGGTCAGTGCGGGTTTCTGGGACGATTGGGAGACTGGAAAGGGCCTAGAACAGAGACGCTTTGCGGTCGGCTGAGCTCTCTCCTCCTCTATGCTGCTCCACACAGTGTAAAGAGAAAAGTATCCACCGCGCAGCCGGCACCGCTATAATGTTGGTTTTTTTCAAACCCAGCACCCAGCCGCTCCGCACTGCGCAACCTAAGCCCGCTCAGCGCCCGCCCCTTCACTCCTCATTGGCCACAGCTGACTGCCCAGAGGGAGGTCCCTTCTCCTATTGGGCCAGCCTGGTGTCAGTCACGCGAGATGATGGGCAGCACCTTTGTCTGGCTCTTGCCGCATTCTGATCCGTCCCCCCCCCGCCAGCGGCAACTGCGGTTTGTTTGGTTGGGTCGGGTGTCAGTCAAGGAGTCATCACAATGCTGGCAGCACGCAGCCGCGGCCTCTCACGCCATATAAGGAGAGTCGGGTCACGTGCACGAGCAGCAGCTCGGGGAGCCCGGACGCCCCGGAACTGGGGACATCTGCAGCCAGATCCGGCACCAGGGACAACGGCAGCCCGCTCTGGCAATCCGCGGGTCGGATTGGACACCTTCGCGGGCCGGATTCAGCCCCGCGGGCCGATTGTTTGACACCCCTGGTATAGTTTATCACTATTTCTCTCGGAACCCCTAGCGACCTCTCGCGGAACCCTAGCGTTCCGGGGAATCCTGGTTGAGAAACGCTGCCTTATGGAAATTATTGATGAAAATCGCATCACTGAGGTAAAGCTCAACAGTAAACAATTACATTTAAATAAACAAACGGCGTTTCAAAGAAGCCCTCCAGTTTCCTGGCACCTCACCTGTGGCGTGGCTAATGGAAATCTTGGAGATCTAAGGGACTTTTTGAGGTAAGGATGACTGACAAAATTAAATTAGCTGACTAAATATTGGAAGAAATGGCCTGATGTGTTACAATTGAGCAGGAAGCTGAGTGTGTTTGGAAATGTAGATGTAGTGCAATAAGGCTTTGAATATTCAGCGATTTAATTTAATTTGCAATTTGTGGTCGTACAATAATATTTCACAAATTCAACACCTGCCCAGCTTCATGAGTGAATGAGTGTGAATTGTTGTGCATTTGCTTCTATGTGTACAATGACTTACCACCAATGTATAATTTTATTTCAGCGTTGAGGTCAATGACATACTTAAAAAGATTCCCAAAAAGAAATCTGTGAAAGTCGAACCTGTGGTAAGTTTATAATTTTTTTGTGAACTGTTAGCTTTTGCAGATGTAAAATTAATTTGTATTTGTTGAAATGTTTTCTCATTGCAATACACTGTTGGCAAGGTTTCGCTTGTCAACAATTGAAAAAAAACCCATTTGATCAGGTACGTGGATAGGATAGGTTTACAAGGCTATGGGACAAATGCAGGCAGGTCAGACTAGTGTAGATGGGGCATTTTGGTTGGCATGGGCAAATTGGGCCGAAGAGCCTGTTTCCATGCTGTATGACGTGCAGGATTTTATCCACTCCGACCAACTCTGGGCAAAAGACTGTTCATTTAGCAGACCCATTCCTCTCATGAATTTTTACACCTCTATAGGTTTACCCCTCATCCTCCTACGCACCAAGGAATGAAGTCCTAGCCTGCTCAATCTCTCCCTATGACTCAGGCCCTCAGCTTCTGGCAACATCCTTGTAAATCTTCTCTGTACCCTTACCAGCTTGACATCTTTCCTATAACATGATGACCAAAACTGAGTGCAATACTGTAAATGTGGCCTCACCAACATATTGTATAACTGCAAAATGACCTCCCAAAGTCTATACTCAATACTCTGACTGATGTATGCCTTTTTAAACACCTGATCTACCTGTGACGGCACTTTCAAGGAACGGGGCCCGCTGCCTGCTTTTTCCACTCCCTCAAGGCTGATCTTGCTGGCCTGTAAAGTATAGGAATTGGGCAAGACTATTGTTTGTGGAAGGACCTTGTTCAAAGTAATGAAATGTAGCTGGGCTAGTATGAAACCTGTAAAGTTGCTCTGGTAACAGTTCTTCCAAGATGGCACCTGCCTGCGGCGACTTTTGCGGAGCTCCGGAAAATAAAAGGCTCAACTACAACTTCCAACAACTTACCTGGATCAGAAACACGGCAGAAATCGGTGCCGTTTCGGATAAGCTGCTTGAGCACCTCAAGGCTCTCGCAATTTCGCGATCTCCCGCAGCTGCGGGAACCCCGGACTTTAAACTTTCACACGCTGGCTGTGGAACTCCCGACCCGACTGAGGATCACAGGTACGGTACCTGGAGACCCCGGGATGACCCCCAGAGCCGACGGGCAGACAGGACTTCAGGTCAGAATGAAGCGCAGGGGACTTCGGCCCCCTCTCCCAACTATCCTACTGGCTAATGTACAGTCCCTTGAAAACAAAGTGGAGGACTTAAGGGCAAGTGCTTTATCAAAGGGAGCTGAGGGAATGCTCTGTGTTCTGTTTCACAGAGACATGGCTCACCCCCAGCTCCCCAGACTCAGCGGTCCAGCCTGAAGGGTTCTCCATCCACCGCATGGACCGTACCCTGGCATCTGGGAAAGGGAGAGGAGGGGGCGTCTGCCTCATGGTCAACTCTGCGTGGTGTTCCGACGTGGCAGTCCTGTCCAACTCCTGCTCTCCACACCTTGAACATCTGGCGGTGAAATGCCGTCCCTTCTACCTCCCGAGAGAATTCACCTCCGTTATCCTGACCGCGGTCTACATCCCACCCCAGGCAGACGTCCGTCTGGCACTGGAGGAGCTGCAGGCCGTGGTCAACAAACACCAGACGTCTTACCCCGAGGCATTTACCACCATTGCTGGGGACTTCAATAAGGCGAACCTCAAGAAATCACTCCCCAACTTCCACCAACATGTCTCCTGCTGCACCAGAGGACCTAACACCCTCGACCACTGCTACACCACCATCAAGAATGCCTATCGTTCTATCCCTCGCCCTCACTTCGGTAAGTCCGACCATACCGCGGTGCTGCTTCTTCCTGCCTACAAGCAGCAATTAAAGAGCGCACCCCCAGAAGTGAGGACAGCACAGAGCTGGTCGGGGGGGGCAGAAGAACAACTCCAGGACTGTTTGGAGTCTGTAGACTGGGCAATGTTCAAGGACTCGGCAACGGACTTGAACGAATATGCCACAGTCGTTACAGACTTCATAAAGAAATGTGTGGAGGACTGCATCCCTACAAAAACCTTCCGAGTGTTTCCCAATCAGAAACCTTGGATGAACTTTGAGATCCGCACTCTCCTGAAGTTCAGACACAGGGCATTCACCTCCAATGATACAGTGGCCTACATGAAGACCAGATACGACCTTGGTAAGGCCATCAAAAAGGCCAAAAGGGACTTCTGCTCCAAACTGGAGGACGAGACAGATGTTCGGCAGCTGTGGCAGGGTCTGAATGCAATCACCTCCTACAAGTCAAAACCAGGAGGCAGCTCGAATGCCGGTGTAACATCACTCCCTGACTAGCTCAATGCGTTTTACGCACGCTTTGACAGGGAGAATACTGATGTGCCTTCCCGATCCCCCATTCGCTGCGATGGCATTTCAGTCTCAGTCACAGAGGCCGATGTCAGGAAATCCTTCAGAGGGGTGAACCCCCGAAAAGCACCTGGTCCTGATGGTATACCCGGTCGTGTTCTAAAAACCTGTGCGGACCAACTGGCGGGAGTTTTTACGGACATTTTCAACCTTTCACTTCTGAGGTCTGAGGTCCCCACCTGCTTTAAAAGGGCATCAATTATACCGGTGCCCAAGAAGAGTAAGGTGACATGCCTCAATGACTATCGACCAGTGGCACTAACGCCGGTGGTGATGAAGTGCTTTGAGAGGTTGATCATGGAGCAAATCAACTCCTACATCGACAAAAACCTGGACCCACTGCAGTTCGCGTACCGCCACAACAGATCAACGGTGGATGCGATCTCGCTGGCCCTCCACTCTGCACTGGACCACTTGGACAACAAAAACTCATATGTCAGGCTGTTATTCATTGATTACAGCTCGGCATATAACACAATCATCCCCTCCAAACTGGTTACCAAACTCGCAGAACTGGGTCTCTGCGCATCCCTCTGCAACTGGATCCTTGACTTCCTCGTCCACAGACCACAGTCTGTTCGTATTGGTGGAAATGTGTCAGCCTCAATAACAATCAGCACGGGAGCACCTCAAGGCTGCGTGCTCAGCCCCCTGCTGTACTCACTCTATACCCATGACTGCGTAGCGAACCACAGTGCGAACTCCATCATCAAGTTCGCTGACGACACCACTATTGTGGGGCGTATCACTGATGGGGATGAGTCAGAGTACAGAAGAGAGATCGAGCAACTGTCCATATGGTGCCAGCGCAATAACCTGGCCCTCAACACCAGCAAAACCAAGGAACTGATTGTGGACTTTGGAAGGAGTAGGAGGGGGACCCACAGCCCCATTTATATCAACGGGTCGATGGTTGAAAGGGTCAAGAGCTTCAAATTCCTGGGCGTGCACATCTCTGAAGATCTTTCCTGGTCCGAGAACACTAATGCAATCATCAAAAAAGCACATCAGCGCCTCTACTTCCTGAGAAGATTACGGAGAGTCGGATTGTCAAGGAAGACTCTCTCTAACTTCTACAGGTGCACAGTCGAGAGCATGCTGACCGGTTGCATCGTGGCTTGGTTCGGCAATTTGAGCGCCCTGGAGAGGAAAAGACTACAAAAGGTAGTAAACACTGCCCAGTCCATCATCGGCTCTGACCTTCCTTCCATCGAGGGGATTTATCGCAGTCGCTGCCTCAAAAAGGCTGGCAGTATCATCAAAGACCCACACCATCCTGGCCACACACTCATCTCCCTGCTACCTTCAGGTAGAAGGTACAGGAGCCTGAAGACTGCAACAACCAGGTTCAGGAATAGCTACTTCCCCTCAGCCATCAGGCTATTAAACCTGGCTCGGACAAAACTCTGATTATTAGCAACCACTTTCTGTTATTTGTACTATCAGTTTATTTATTCATGTGTGTATATATTTATATCATGGTATATGGACACATTTATCTGTTTTGTAGTAAATGCCTACTATTTTCTGTGTGCTTAAGCAAAGCAAGAATTTCATTGTCCTATACAGGGACACATGACAATAAACTCACTTGAACTTGAATCCTTTTGACAACTGTCAAAACTCTGTTTCGGTTTTGCCAGTTGTTTCAGTTTTTCTGGCTGTCCTTTAGGGATTTCACCATGTCTCTGGCATTTGAAACTTTTTAAAAGCTTTGTAAAGCTTTTTAAAAGTTTTTTTCTTGCTCTAAATGTTATTCCCTTTATCTCCTTATCATGTACACTGTACACTGTGAATGGCTCGATTGTAATCATGTATTGTCCTTCCGCTGACTGGTTAGCACACAACAAATGCTTTTCACTGTACCTCGGTACACGTGGCAGTAAACTAAATTGAACTGAACTAAATTAAAATGAAACAACTGTTACAAAATTAAAATCAACTTTTAAATGAATGAGTAGGAAGTCACTGCAGATGCTGGTTTACATTGAGGATAGACACAAAATGCTGGCGTAACTCAGCGGGTCAGGCAGCATATCCGGAGAAAAAAAATAGGTGACATTTCAGATCGAGACCCTTCTTCAGACTGAAGAATGAGGTTGTGGTAGCAAGCAGGACATCTGAGCAGATTTACCATTTTAAAGGCTGGGGAATCTCAGCCAGATCCAACTGCTGGAGACCATGAAGAGTCAGAAGTTATTAGTAGAATTAGGCCATTCGGCCCCATCGAGTCTACTCCACCATTCAATCATGGCTGATCTCTGTCTCCTAACCCCGTTCTCATGCCTTCTCCCCATAACCCTTGACACAAATTTGTCTATCTCTGCCTTAAAAATGTCCACTTACTTGGCCTCCAGAGCTCTCTGAGGCAGTGAGTTCCACAGATTCACCACCCTCTGACTAAGGAAGTTCCTCACCACCACCTTTCTTAAAGAGCGCCCTTTAATTCTGAGGCTATGACATCTGGTCCTAGACTCTCCCACCAGTGGAAACATCCTTTCCACATCAACTCTATGCCTTTCATTATTCTGTAAGTTTCAATGAGTTTCCCACCCCCCCTAAACATTCTAAACTCCAGCGAGGCTCAGTGCTGTCAAACGCTCATCATATGCTAACCCACTCATTCCTGGAATCATTCTTGTAAACCTCCTCTGGACCATCTCTAGGGCCAGTACATTCTTCCCAAATGTGCTCCAGTACTCCGGCACCTTATAGAGCCTCAGCGTTACATCGCTGTTTCTGTATTCTGGCCCTCTTGATATAAGGTCTAGCTACCTAAATGGTGTCAGAGCTCAACCAGGTCATCCAGCACCTTGAGTTTATGAGGCCCAAAAGCAAAGCAGAATGTATCCTGAAGAAACAATCCCTTTTGGCCTGGTTGGAATTCATCCCTCACTTAACCTATTAGTTTCATGATGCTGGATTAGAAATGTATTCATTTGCATCATAGACACATGATGTTGAACGTCATACCAAATATGCATTGACGGTGCCTAAGTAGAGATGGATTAAGGCTTCGAGTTTTTAGGAGTAAACTAGACTAAGTGGGACCCGTTGGGTCCCAGTATCACACAGGAGGGCTGGTCACCAACGCAATATTCCACCTCTCCACCAATTCCAATACTGCTCGCCAGTGGGGAGGGGGGGGGCGGCTGTCTGTTGCGCTAGTGTGGGTGTTGCGGGCTGAAGGTACTGGTTTCCAGAGGGCTAGTATAGACATTGTGCGCCGTATGGATGCCTGTGCAGGCATCCAACTATTGCAACGATTTTAAAAGCCAAGCCAAGGCAAACAATTGGGCTGCAGCTACCCGACAGCCAAAATTCATTTTGTGAACACAAACTTGTTAAAAAAAAGGCGAGGCAAACAATTGGGCTGCAGACGCCGACAACCAAAATTCATTTTGTGAACACAAACTTGTTAAAAAAGGCGAGGCAAACAATTGGGCTGCAGACACCCGACAACCAAAATTTATTTTGTGAACACAAACTTGTTAAAAAAAAAGGCGAGGCAAACAATTGGGCTGCAGACAGCCGACAACCAAAATTCATTTTGTGAACACAAACTTGTTAAAAAAAGGCGAGGCAAACAATTGGCCTGCAGACACCCGACAACCAAAATTCATTTTGTGAACACAAACTTGATAAAAAGGGCTGCAGCCACTTTACAGCCGCATCGAGGGGACTCACTGTGGAGTAGACGTGCGTTCAGTGTTATTCGCAGCTCAGAGAGCCGTGACCTTCTCGCTTCCTGGTCTGGCAGAGACTGAATGAGGCACGACACTTCCTGGTTTTATAGTCCCTCCCCCTGCCGCCAGCGGGGGCAGCAGAAAGAATGGGGAATTTTGTAAAAACATTAATATCTCTCATTTTTCATCGACGGAAAAAATCCTCCCCACTCATACGGCGGAGGGGGGCTCTGAGCAAGGTGGCCAAAAATGACAGCCGTAGGTGGTGGCGTTATCTCGGAAATCGCAGCACAGTCGGCCAAAAGCGGTCAAGATCAGAGATTTAGTAATATAGATATCGCCAGCAACCTGTCCTGGACCAGCCATTACAAAGCAATGGCCAAGAAAGCACACCAACGTCTCTACCTCCTTACGAGGCTTAGGAAGTTAGGAATGTCCCCAACAACTCTCACCAACTTCTACAGATGCGCCGCAGAAAGCATTTTATTGGGATGCATCACAACATGGTTTGGGAGCAGCTCCATCCAAGAGCGTAAAAAGATTGCTGAATTGTGGACGCAACCCAGACCATCAGGCAAACCAATCCTCCCTTCCATTGACTCCATCTACACTTCATGATGCAAGACCACCAGCATGATCAAGGACCAGTCTCACCCTGGACACTCCCTCTGAAGACTGGAGCCTGAAGACTGCAACGACCAGGTTCAGGAATAGCTGCATCCCCACAGCCATCAAGCTATTAAACTCGGCTCGGACAAACTCTGAACATTAATAGCCCATAATCTGTTTATTAGCATTTTATCAGTTTATTTATTAATGTGTGTATATATTTATACAATGGTATATGGACACACTGATCTGTTCTGTATTCGTGCCTACTATGTTCTGGTGTGCTAAAGCAAAGCAAGAATTTCATTGTCCTATCAGGGACACATGACAATAAACTCTCTTGAACTTGAACTCTTGAGCTCTTCTTCCCGCTCCCATCAGACAAGAAGTACAGAAGTGTGAAAACGCACACCTCTAGATTCAGGGACAGTTTCTTCCCAGCTGTTATCAGGCAACTGAACCATCCTACCACCAACTACAGAGTGGTCCTACCTCCCATCAATCTCGTTGGAGACCGCCAGACTATCTCTGCAGGACTTTATCTTGCACTAAACATTATTCCCATTATCCTGTATGTGTACACTGTGGATGGCTCAATTGTAATCATGTACAGTCTTTCCACTGATTGGATAGCACGCAACAAAAAAGCTTTTCACTGTACCTCAGTACACGTGACAATAAACGTATTAACTAACTAATTAACTATGTTAAACTAATCTCTGTCTGCTCGTGATCCATACCCCACCATTTTCTTCATGTTCATGCAAATCTTGTTTTTGTCTTGTGTAGGAAAAAATTGCAAATGCTAGTTTAAACCGAAGATGGACACAAAAAGCTGGAGTAACTTAGCGGGTCAGACAGCATCACTGGAGAAAGGGAACAGGTGACGTTTCGGGTCTTGACTCTTCTTCAGACTGGAGTCTGCAGAAGGGACACGACCCAAAACGTCACTGTAGATTGGTTATTGCATGTGAACCAATCAGAGTAGTGTAGTACCACTAACTCCACCGTACTATATTAACACCCATTTCCTATGTTACGTTAGTTATACCAGCGGTAGCAATGAGCTAACAACCTGCTGTACTGCTCTATTATACCTTGTGATTAAAGATGATTTAAACTCCAGACCTGTGTCTGTTAAGTCATTTACATGGTGTCAGTCAGTGCGAAGTGACCCACTGTGTCCATATATCGGGTTTTATTTGCCTTTTATCAGTTTTTATTTGTATTACCATGGCTCACTCGTGCCGCAAGCCAGCACAGCTCATCTTTGACTTGGACATCGGAGAACGATGGAGGCTCTTCGAAATCGGCTACGAACACTATATCAACATCGTCCATCGAAATGACCCGGATGAAGTCAAATCTTTGCTTCTACGAAACCTAGCAGGATGAGAGCGCAGACCTTCCACTTCGCGCAAGCCGTTCTTGATGATAACGGTCATGTAGTCGTACCAGCTGAGACCGTGCGTAACCTCAATGTCCTGCTGCGTAAATTCCGCGAACGGTGTGACCTACCATCTAACCGCATCTTGGAAAGACCCAGTTCTTCGCACGACAACAGCTTCCCAATGAACTTGTTGATCGATTTATTTGTGATTTAAAATATATGACTCAGCGATGCTGCTTCGGGAATATGTCTAACGAGTTAATACAATAGACAATAGATAATAGACAATAGGTGCAGGAGTAGGGCATTCGGCCCTTCGAGCCAACACCGCCATTCAATATGATCATGGCTGATCATCCCCAATCAGTACCCCGTTCCTGCCTTCTCCCCATATCCCCTGACTCCGCTATTTTTAAGAGCCCTATCTACCTCTCTCTTGAAAGCATCCAGAGAACCTGCCTCCACCGCCCTCTGAGGCAGAGAATTCCACAGACTCACCACTCTCTGTGAGAAAAAGTTTCCTCGTCTCCGTTCTAAATGGCTTACTCCTTATTCTTAAACTGTGGCCCCTGGTTCTGGTCTCCCCCAACATCGGGAACATGCGTGTCTAAGCCCTTAACAATCTTATATGTTTCAATGAGATATCCTCTCATCCTTCTAAACTCCAGAGTGTACAAGCCCAGCTGCTCCATTCTCTCAGCATATGACTGTCCCGCCATCCCGGGAATTAACCTTGTAAACCTACGCTGCACTCCCTCAATAGCAAGAATGTCCTTCCTCAAATTAGGGGACCAAAACTGCACACAATACTCCAGGTGTGGTCTCACTATGGCTCTACAACTGCAGAAGGACCTCTTTGCTCCTATATTTGATTCCTCTTGTTAGAAAATACGAGACAAACTTGTCAGTGGCATGACTGATCAAAAGCTAAAGACTGAGCTACTACGGAATGCTGACCTAACCCTAGAACAAGCTGTGCATGCCTGCCGCACGTCCGAGATTGTGGCCCCACTGAGCGACCAGTTTGACTCTCAGAAAAAGAGTATAAACCTGACAGGCTTCAATAAACGAGCCACACCGACACCCAACAGGAGATTTATGAATGAACCTCCGCAAATGGCTAATCGATGATTTATGAATGAACCGTCGCAAAGGTGTCCGAACTGTAAAGGGCCGGTCCCACGAGCATGCGACTCCATGCGGCAAGCGCGACCTAACGTGGTCGCTTGAGCCGTACGGCCTCGCGGGGCCGGTCCCACTTCGATCGCTGGAGCCGTATGGAGTTGTGGGGAGCTGGTCCCGACATCGCGCGGTGCTCCGAAAAACTGACCGTGTTCAAAAATTCCGCGCGGCAACGGCCTGCCGGCCCGCAGCCGCCTTGACGCCGTACGCACCGCCTCGACGGGCGTGCGCAGCGTCTCGACGCCGTACGCAGTGTCTTGACGCCGTACGTCACGCGCAAACTTCCCGCGGACTTCGCTCGAACTTCACGTCACTCACTCGACCTCCGCGCGGCCCCCGCTTCCGGTTTGGTCGCGCTTGCCGCATGCTGGTTCATGCTCGTGGGACAGGCCCTTAACTATTTCCACAACAAGGGACGGATGTTCTGTCCAGCAAACGGCAAGCCATGCAACTATTGCAAGAAGATGAACCATTTCGCCGTTTGCTGCATGTCCCGTGGGAACCGCAATCCTAGCTCGGCGTCTATTCTGCACCTGCTGCAACAAGTCCAAACATTTTCAGACTCCCAGGACCAGCTCGAAGCTGACCACGAGGATGATCCAATTAGCTCTGAAGAGTCTACCGTTCACACCCTCCTCCACACAGCTGGTAAGCTTTTGGATCCCTCTGTGTCCATGCAAATTGATAACAAGCCTGTGAAGGCCAAATTGGATACCGGGACGTGCGTGAACGTAATGTCCCTGAAGGTCTACAACAAGATAAGAAATAATGAGACCTTGACTAGAGACGGCCTTAGATGCTTATGGGGGGGGGGAGGTCCTACACCTCTTGAAAGAACTAGCTTTAAATGTGTATAGGAAAATACCACAAGAAATCTGACTTTCTATATCCTAAGATCGGACTCTGTGACTTTACTGGGCATTCATGCGTGCCAGGACCTTGGGCTAGTCTCTTTCGATCACTCCGTCCACAAGTTACTTATATCTGAGGACCCGATTCAAAACTACCCTGACCTCTTCGACAACAAGCTGGGCAAGCTTCCTGTTACTTATAAAATCGCCGTTGACCCCACCGTTGACCCAGCTGTCCGTGCTCCCCACCGCGTGCCACATGCCATGCGTGACAGAATCGAGACTTAACTTAGAAATATGGTTTCCATGGGTGTACTGGCTGAGGTCAGTGACCCCACGGACTGGGTCTCCACCATGGTTGTCACTTCTTCTTTCGTGTGGTGTGCACAGCCTAAAGTTGTAGGACAACTTGTTCTATCAGATTTTCGTCGAGTTGATTGCATTAGTCGAAACAGGGCGGACCAAGTGAAGGTTGCAATATTGGCCTGGGATGTCCAAGTACGTACGTGACAGAATGGCATCCTGCCCCATTTGCAACAGCTTGGCACCTCACCAACAGAAGCAGCCTCTAGTGCAACAACCTCCTCCAGCACTACCTTGGACATCCGTTGCAGCGGACCTTTTCGAATGGCACGGCAAACACTACCTAGTCCTAGTCGACTCGTACTCCAACTGGTTCGAACTTGACTTGCTACCCACCATCACATCCGAGATGGTTATACAAAAGCTTCAGAGACATTTTTCCATATTCGGCGCACTAGTGCGCCTGCAAACTGACAACGGAAGACAATTCACCAGCCAAGCTTTTAAACACTTTGCCAGTCGATGGAACTTCCACCATGTCACAAGCAGCCCTGAGTACCCCAAATCCAACAGCCTCGCTGAACTTGCTGTCAGGAGTGCAAAACGATTAATGGAACGTTCTCACCTTGCTAAGTCTGAGGTCTACCTCGACCTCCTGAACCTGAGAAACATTTCCAGGTACGGGGTCCTGGGCTCTCCTGCTCAACGGCTGATGTCTTGTACAACACGGCCTCCACTGCCCGTTGCCCAGCAACAGCTGAAGCCACAAGTGTTTAAACCCGCTGCGGTCCAGAAGCGCATTCAGGAGAGACACGATATTCAGAAACGCTCATATGATAAGTCCAGCAGACCACTAAAACCGCTGATACAAGGTCAAGTGGTCCGATTTTAAACTGCTGTGGGACATACCCGTCTGGGTTTTGTTGAAGGCCCATCCAAGGAACCCCGTTCCTACCTTGTCAACGCCGATGGTGTCCTGTACCGGCGCAGCCGTCAACATCTCCTGCTCGTGAACGAACCTCGACCAGTTCCTACCGGCCCATATGCACCACCTTTGCCATTTAAGCCTTCTGCTGCCCCTGTTCTCCCCGGTCCCAGCATGCCATCTCCGACTCAGTTGGTTACCCCGTCCACCTACGTTAACACTCCCGCATGCTCACCCCTCCGGTCTCCGCACGTGTCGCCGGCTGCTATATCTTTTTCTGGTTCCCCGCCTCCCAGCCCCGCTAACTTTTCTGATGGGGAGGGAGAAGGGTTTGTCCGTACGCATTTGGGTCACATCACTGTAGTACCACTAACTCCACCTTATTATACACTTTATATTAACACCCATTTCCTATGTTATGTTAGTTATACCAGCGGTAGCAATGAGCTAGCAACCTGCTGTAATGCTATATTATACCTTGTGATTAAAGATGATTTAAACTCCAGACCTGTATCTGTTAAGTCATTTACAGTCACCTATTCCCATTCCCAGTCTGACCTGCTGAGTTGCTCCAGTTTTTTGTGTCTATCTTTGTTTTTGTCTTTGTTGTTTGTTAGCCCATTGTTTTATGATAGAATTGATGCTAGCGGTAGTGTTTTTTTCATTCAGCGAGTCGTGAACCTGGACCTTATGTTTGAGACGACAAGGCCTGGAATAGTTGAAACTGTTTACATCCAGCATGATGGCAAGGCCAATTTCCATTTTAAGATGACTCTTCCTATTGATGTGGTCATATTAGTTAACCCAGATGATTCGTGGACAAAGTAAGTACCATTTTAAATATTAAATGTCTGAATTTGTGTAGTACCTGGTCAATAGTACTTTGGTAAAATTGACAGATTTGCTTCATTATACTTTGGAATAGTACAGCACGGAAACGGCACTACGGCCCACAATGTCTGTGTTGAACGTGATGCCATGTTAAACTAATCTCTCTGCCTTCATTTAATGCATATCCCTTCATTCTCTTCATATTCATGTGCCTATCTAAAATTTAACTTCCGTATCTGCCACCGACACTCCCCCTGGCACCACATTGCCAGGCGCTTACCACCCTCTGTGTAAACAAAAGAAAACTTGCCCCACACATCTCTTTTAAGCTTTCTCCCTCTAACCTTAAGGTTATACCCTGTACATTTCCATCCTGGGAAGAAGGTTCTGACTATCTACTCTTTTTATGCTCTTCACCTTCTCCAAAGCCTCCACTTCCTTCCAGAAATGGGATGGGCAGAACTGCACACAATACTCCAAATGAGCCCTAAACAAAGTCTTATAAAGTTGCAACATGACATCCTGACTGTAGTGGCAGATTATTATATCGTTTAAGGAATTTTTTCCTCTGGCCGCTAAGATTGAACACGATGGGTAAGGAGATAGAAGGTAGACAAAAATGCTGGAGAAACTCAGCGGGTGAGGCAGCATCTATGGAGAGAAGGAAATAGGCAACATTTTGGACCGAAGCCCTTCTTAGAAACATAGAAACACAGAAAATAGGTGCAGGAGTAGGCCATTCGGCCCTTCGAGCCTGCACCGCCATTCAATATGATCATGGCTGATCATCCAACCCAGTATCCCG
Organism: Amblyraja radiata; assembly: GCF_010909765.2. Lineage (NCBI taxonomy): Eukaryota > Metazoa > Chordata > Chondrichthyes > Rajiformes > Rajidae > Amblyraja > Amblyraja radiata. The sequence goes on along the minus strand of NC_045958.1, from coordinate 108,673,428 downwards.
TACCTGCCTTCTCTCCATACCCCCTGATCCCCTTAGCCACAAGGGCCACTTCTAACTCCCTCTTAAATATAGCCAATGAACTGGCCTCAACTACCTTCTGTGGCAGAGCAATGTGAGGGTGGGAAGAAGAAAGGAAGAGGAGGAGCCAATGGGCTGAGGGAGAGCTGAGAAGGGGAGGAGAAAGTAAGAACTACCTGAAATTAGAGAAGTCAATGATCATACCGCTGGGGTGCAAACTGCCCAAGCGAAATATGAGGTGCTGCTCCTCCAATTTACGGTGGGCCTTATTCTGGCAATGGAGGAGGCCGAGGACAGAAAGCTCGGATTTGGAATGGGAGGGGGAGTTGAAGTGCTGAGCCACCGGGAGATCAGGTTGGTTATTGTGAACTGAGCGGAGATGTTCGGCGAAGCGATCGCCAAGCCTACACTTGGTCTCACCGATGGAAACTAACTGACATCTAGAGCAGCGAATGCAATAGATGAGGTTGGAGGAGGTGCAGGTGAACCTCTGCCTCACCTGGAACAACTGCTTGGGTCGTTGAATGGAGTCAAGGGGGGAGGTAAAGCGACAAGTGTAGCATTTCTTGCGGTTGCAAGGGAAGGTGCCCGGAGAGGGGTGGTTCAGGTGGGAAGGGACGAATTGACCAGGGAATAAGGAGATAGCCTCGTTACGCATGGGAGCTCCCCACGAGACATTCAAAGCCGTCCAATGATAAATCTTCCAAACACACTCTTGATTAATAATTTATTTATTGTCGTAGTAAAAACAGTGAGATATTCATCCAAACTTTGTTCTTGTTTATGTACATTTTAATCTTACTCGTAGTCAAACTCCATTGTCAAACTCGTGCATGGTGGAACTCCGGCATGATAGAACGTCGAAAGCTGTGCCTTCCCCCATGCTTCCTCCGAACTAAACTAACTTGCGCGTCTGCGTGAAAAATCCCAGCCACAAACACACCTCCAACTACGTAATAAATCCCACCCACATAATTACAGGCAGATAAAATTTAAAGGTAAATGATTATAATTATAACATACAGAGTTAAAATAAATGGCTACCACACTGACTCTTATATTCAGTGGCATGCACAATTAAGGCATGCATACCATACCTTTCTTTATACCATTCCGTCTACTTGTGTTGTCACATTCAGGTAGCTATAGACTTTTAGACTTTAGACTATAGACTATATAGATTTTTAATTTCCTGGCAATGAAGATGCACCCCCAGTCTGAGTTGCTAAATTTTGAAAAAAGGCTGGAGGGACAAAGGATTTCCCACGCTCAAAAAAAAAAGGAAAGAAACTAACAATTCAATTTGCCCAAGGCTTCCAGATCCCCTCCATTCTGAATAACTGAATGGGTGGGGGGTGGGGGGTGACGGCAGGTGGAGCGATGGTGGGACAAACGGGAGCACACCGGCACAAGTTGAATCAGTTGTGATCTTATTGAATGACAATACTAATTCAAGGGGCCAATTGAGGTTACTCGTGCTGACACAGGAGTAAGCTCCACCTCCCATTGTCCTGTTATCCATTGACCGCTGACCCGCTCCGCTCTATGATCTTTGCTCTTGAGCTGGTCCCCTCACTGTCTCCGAGCCAGGTCAAAAATAGGGATAACGAAAATTTCAAAACTAATACCAACTGCTTGTGTGAGCGTCTGTTGACAAGGCAGCAGCATTCTTATTCTCTCTGTTCGTCTCACTTGACTGGCAACCGCCACACACCTCCAAAACATGTCCCCATGCAAATTTATATTGAAAGACACAGACCGGGCAGTGGCTGCGCAGTGTCACCCAGCGCAGCAAGTGAGGCCATGTCCTGCGCCCGTCGGCAGTCGGAATTTAAGGATTTGCGGGAAGCGGCTGACATGAGCGAGGCTGGCGAGCGGCAGGAGAGGTGCTCAGACAGAGAGCACTGCCAGATGTGAGCGGGGAACTGAGGCCAGTTGTCCATGATGTCCGGATCCTAATGCTCAGCGCTTCGTGTTTCGGAGTTGGCTAATGTTATTGATTTGTAATTAGCATGATTTGTAAGTAATTAACAAAGCCTTAATTTATTCATTCTGAATATCCAGGGAGATGGATAAATTAATATTAAAATGAATGCAAGGTGTCAGACTGTCACAACATACAGCCCCGATAACCCATTATTTCCTTGCGAGGCCCGGGATTAGCTGCAGTTCCCTGGTCGCCTGCCCCGGGACTGGCTGTAATGTCCAGGTTGTCTGCGAGCCCCGGGTCTAGCTTCAGTTGCCAGGTCGCCTGCCCCGGGACTGGCTGTAGTGCCCAGATCGCCTGCGAGCCCCGGATCTAGCTGCTGTTTCGCTGTCCGGTCCCGGTGGCCGCTCGCAGCCACCCGAGCTCCCAAGTGAGTTGCTGGCATGATCCCCAGCCCCCTCCTTCTCAACGCTCCTGCCCTCCCCGCAACGTTACCCCTAGTGGCCAGGCCAGAATCCCCACACACTGTGGAAGTAACTCTTCCCCCCCCGCCCCCCAGCGGTGCTGTCCTTTTACAACCGCTGTACTGAGGGACAGCCAAGTCTATCTTTCTTGGTTAACAATCTAACCTTCAGCCTCCCAAGACGCAAGTAAATTTTTCGGGCCTTATTTTAGGGTAAAAAATAGCGTCTTCATTGCCGGGAAATACAGTAAATAACGTTGACGGGTAGTAAAGTTGCTGGTAGACAAAAGTGCTGGAGAAACTCAGCGGGCGCTGCAGCATCTATGGAGCGACGGAAATAGGCAACGTTTTGGGCCGAAACTCTTCTTCAGAAGTTGCTGCCCAAGTTTGCTTGGTTTTATTTTGAGGCACTTACTGGATTCTTTATATCTTCCATTGAAACATAACATATCTAGTCATAGAGTCATACAGTGCAGAAACAGGCCCTTTGGCCCAACTTGCCCATGCCGGCCAACATGCCCCATCCGCACTAGTCTCACCTGCCTACATTTGGTCCATAACCCACAAAAACCTATCCTATCCATGTACCTATCTAAATGCTTCTTAAATGTTGCGATAATACCTGCCTCTACCACCTCCTCTTCCATACACCCACCACACTTTGTGGAAAAAATATAATGTGATTACATGGAACTAGTGTGAAATGGTAATCGATGGTTGATGTGACATAGGGTCTGCATCCGTGATGTTTCTTTAAAAAAATTAAAGAAAAATCATTTAACCTGATTCCACAGTCGATATTAATTCTCATGAAAAATAGTGAAATAAAAATGTACTCAAAAAATTATAAATTATAAACTAAAATTTTGCATTACACAAGTAAGGGTAATTTATGTTGCCTTATTTAATTTCAAAACCATAATTTATCGGTTTGAGTGGTGAAATTGAAGCAGGCGATAGATTGCATACAAATAAGAGAATTTAAATCCTTCCATTATTATTTGAGGAAAAAGCCATGGGAAAAGTTGAGTGGTCCAAGAAAAATCTGTCTTTACAATAAAATTCTGCCTTGCATTGCATTTTAATCACAAATTTTTTTTTCCACAGACTACAGGATCAGATTGTCGAATCAATTTCTTCACAGCTGACTGATATGGACAAATGTATTCAAAGATATGCGAAAGGAGAGACTGTTCCAATTCCACAGCCATTTCACTTTGAATTGCCAGATCAACCTTCTCTAACCACAGTAATATATCCTGCTGGAATCCCTGAAGAAGAAGTGGAGCCACAGCGAAAAGTATGGTCAGGGGATGGGTTCTTTTAATTTGTTCAGATTATCCATGCATCATGAAATGGTCAAGCTAGCAATTTGATTTTTAACAGCGCTTTATGAAATGATCATAGAGTCATCCAGCGTGAAAACAGGCCCTTCGGCCCAACTTGCCCACACCGGCCAACATAGCTCAGCTACACTAGTCCCAGCTGCCTGCATTTGCCCCATATCCCTCTAAACCTGTTCTATCCATGTACCCGTCTGTTTCTTAAACGTTGGGATAGCCCCTGCCTCAACTACCTCCTCGGGCAGCTTGTTCCACACACCCACCACCCTTTGTGTGAAAAGGTTACCCCTCTTGTGGTTAAACTAGCAATTTTGTTTTCGATTTAATCCTTTTTACCCTTTCAAATGTGTTTGAATTGGCTATTAATCGGAAAGCCATTGTAAGATATTACGGTCTTCTACAATAAATCCCCTGGTATTCTGACTGTTAAGTGATTTGTTGCCTAGTCCTAGTAAAAAGGCAGATTTTTAAATTAATTACTAAGCTGCTGCTAATTTTGGCTTTTGTGCTCCACATTGGGTGTTTTGAGTTTGTTTCAGTTATATAGGGTTTTAAATACTCTGTATAGTATAGTCTCCTTATTCAAGGAAGTTTTGGAGAAGTTCTAGGTTTGGAGAAGTTCGGAGCGACACACTGGTGCAGCGGTAGAGTTGCTGTCTTGCAGCGCCAGAGACCCGGGTGCGATCCTGCCTATGGGTGCTTGTCTGTACAGAGTTTGTACCTACGTGGGTTTTCTCCGGGACCTCCGGTTTCCTCCCACACTCCAAAGATGTACAGGTTTGTAGGTTAATTGGCTTTGTATAATTGTAAATTGTCCCAAGTGTGTGTAGGATGGTGTAGGTGTGCAAGGATTGCTGGTCAGTGAGGCCGGCCTGTATTCACTGTATCTCAAACCTGAATGAAGTTGCTGGACTGATACGAGGAATCGCTGGGTTGTCTTATGTGGAAAAGCTGATCAGGGTAGATATGAGTGCTGGAGTTTAGAAGAATGTAAGGAGACTTGATTGAAACATACCTGTCCCTGTTCAACCTTGACAGCTTGGATGTGGTGAATATGTTTGTCTTTGTAGGAAAACCTACACAGTCTAGGGTACTGTATAAAAATAAGGGGTCAGAGATTGATAGATTCTTGGTTATGGGGAGAAGGCAGGAGAATGGGGTTGAGCGGGAATGGTAGATCAGCATGATTGAATGTTGTAGTATGATGGGCCGAATGGCCTAATCCTGCTCCTATAATTTATGGATTTATGAACATTTTTTAAAAGGTAATCCAGGCCAATTATTAAAATGCTTGTACTTCCTTGATGTTTGCAGGAGATACATGAGGAACTTGGTCTCGATGATAAGCCCTACCTTCGCCGTTCTATGTCCTATAATTTTCCAAATGATGAGTTACTGAATAAATATCTGAGAAACATACACCAGTACATCGTTCCTCCGGATACTGAAGACCTCAAGGTGCGCATCTAAAATTTATAGTATTAGGCCGTTTTTGTAAAATAAAATTGCCGTACATTAAATATCCTCGTAACTCCAAATATCGTTAAGCTGCATCAACAGATTGAAAACCACTGGGTACTATCACTTTAAATTTTAAACTGACATATGCGATCTTTATCTTGAATAGATTTACCTGGTTCATGGATCGTATACCTATCACCACTATGCTCAGGATGAGATGAATGATGTTGGTTGGGGCTGTGCATATCGTGCTTTACAAACCATCACCTCCTGGTACAAATATCAAGGGTACATCACCATACCTATACCAAACCATGAGGAGATCCAAAAGGTATGAACATTTCTTTGAAAGGCATTATTTTTCATTTTTGTCTGAACGTGGCATTTATTAATCAGCAAGCCCTGTTAAATGCTCATATTTTTAGTTTAGTGATACAGGGTGGAACAGGCCCTTCTGTCCACCAAGTCTGTGCCGACCAATGATCCCCGTATGCTAGCATTGTCCTCCACACTAGGGACAATTTACAATCTTTACCGAAGCCTATTAACCTACAGACATGTGATTGGACTCTATCTTGCGCTAAACATTATTCCCTTAACTCTATTTACTGTGGATGGCTCGATTTTATTCATGTTTTGTCTTTCCACTGACCGATTAGCACGCAACAGAAGCTTTTCACTGTACATCAGTACATGTAATAATAAACTAAGTTAAACTAAACTAAAATGATTGCTTGGATTAATATTTACTTAATCCCAGATAGTCTTATTAATTATTTTCTTTAGTAATTTTTAATACAAGGGGGCATCTTTGTTTCTCTTTTCACTGAATCTCCATGCTTGCCAAATCTTTTTTTGCAATGGCAGAATCAATCAGATCTAATGTCCCTATAAGGACACAAAGTGCTCGAGTAACTAAGTAGATGATAGACATGGACAGGTGACGTTTCACAGAGTGCTGGAGTAACTCAGCGGGTCAGACAGCATCTGTGGAGAACATGGATAGGTGACGTTTCACAGAGTGCTGGAGTAACTCAGTGGGTCAGACAGCATCTCTGGAGAACATGGATAGGTGACGTTTCACAGAGTGCTGGAGTAACTCAGCGGGTCAGACAGCATCTCTGGAGAACATGGATGGGAGACGTTTCGGGTCGAGACCCTTCTTCAGATACCTAAACCTGCAGCACTGCCATCGTTTGATGGTTCATGTTATGAGAAATCAGTAAAAAGCTTTTTGCTGTACCTTGGTACACATGACAATAAATAAACTACTAAGACATGCCATTATTAAAACGATATGTAACAGTTTCCCTGTTAAGTTTGAAATCATAAGCAACGCTGCATGTCTCCCTTTTTAAACATATCTCTTTCAAAAATTGCATTGATGTAAATTATTTACATTTTTGTATTTTCAGAGATTGGTAACAGCTGGAGATAAGTCTCCTGACTTTGTGGGATCATCAGACTGGATTGGATCTGTTGAGCTACAGTCAGTTTTAAATACAATGAACATTACATCGAAGATCTTAAACATTGCGTAAGGAAAATAAGCAAGTAAAATCTTAGAAATACTTAGATGTGGACTTATCTAAATTGCTCTGTTTTAACGTTCCATAATGGGCTTGTCTTATCTTTCCAACAACGCCTAATGACCTCAATGCTCATAAGTTCATAGTTTATAGGAGCAGAATTAAGCCATTCGTCCCACCAAGTCTACTCTGCCATTCAATCGTGGCTTATCTGTCTTTCCCTCTCAAACCCATTCTCCCGCCTTCTCCACATAACCCTTGACACCTGATCCTATCTATCCATGAGAGGGAGAAAATACTACATCAACTCTGGTAGACCCTAATATCATTTTAAACACTGCAGTTAGATCTTGTAACCCTGAGGAAATATATCTGAAGTTTATGAAACCTGTCCTCGTATTACAATCTTTCCTGCAGTGGTATTTTAGTTATTCTGAACGATAGCACTTAAGAATATAATGTATTCTTCCTGAATTTTAGTACCAAAAATACAGTACTTCAGAGCACCCTGACAAATAATATGTTGAATTGTTGTTTATTATATATTATCATATGTGTATTGTGTTTATAAGCCTATTATGCTGCCACGTCAAAATCTCAGTATAAGTTTAAGGTGTGGGGAAAAGATTTAATAGGAACCCGAGGAACAACCTTTTTACACAAAGGGGTGGTGGGTGTAAGGAACGAGCTGACAGATGAAGTAGTTGAGGCAGGTACTATCAAAACATCTTAATGTGGTGGGGACTGGCAGGAGTCCAGCCAAAAACTAGTTGGACACAAATTGTGTGCTCTAGACGTGTTTATTCTTCTGCATACAGCTCCCTACTCCTCAGCTGACACAAGCGTTGCCTGGCCTTAAATAACAACTCAGATACCGACCCTGTGATTCGCGCCTCCCCCACCAAGACGCCACCCTCTAGAGCCGATGGTTCGTCGTGACCTTGGGTTGCTTTCAGGTGCCGCTACATGGACCCCCCCCCAGAACCAGAGGCACCGAACCACACAGGACATCGCACGAGGCGGCCCGAAAGCGTAGATACAATCCCGCGCCCCGGGGGCTTGCTTGGTTCGGAAGAATCACCGGGAGCTTGGGACAGGGAGGTTGAGCCACATGGATTGGTTCGCTCAGGTTCAAGTGGGCCGGTTTCAAACGGGCCACAGACACCATTTCAAGCCGACCTCCTATGTCCAAATCAAATGTAGTAGGCCCGTGGCGCAGCACGCGAAAGGGACCTTCATACGGGCACTGCAAGGCTGACTTGTGGGAGTCACGGCAAAGAAAAACGTACGGGCAGCCCATCAGTGGCAGTGGCACATGGGAAGGGGCCACTCCATGACGCGACGTTGGGATGGGAGATAGGGTGCCGACCCTCTCCCGCAAGCGGATCAGCACCGATGACGGGGGTTCCAGGGACCCATCAGCAGCCGGGACAAACTCTCCGGGGACGGTGAGCGGAGCACCATATACCAACTCCGCGTAGGACGGTGACAGATCCTCCTTGGGGGCCGTCCGAATCCCCAACAGGAACCACGGCAACTCGGCCATCCACCCAGGGCCTATGAGACGAGCCTTCAGGGCGGCCTTCAGACAGTGGTGGAACTGCGCCACCAACCCATTTGATTGGGGATGGTACGCTGTGGTGGAGCTGCGTTCCCAACAGGCGGGCCATGGCGGACCACAGTTCAGATGTAAACTGGGCGCCCCGGTCGGATGTGATGTGCAGTGGAACGTCAAAGCGGGCAATCCAGGCTGCTACGATGGCACGAGCACACGATTGCGTTGAAGTGTCCATGAGCGGGATGGCCTCCGGCCACCGCGTAAAACGGTCGACCACCGTAAGCAGGTGTGAGACCCCTTGGGACGGTGGCAGCGGCCGCACGATGTCCACGTATATGTGATCGAACCGCCGGCGTAGCACTGAGCATTCTTGAACGGGCGCATGGACCTGTCTATGCATCTTTGATGTCTGGCACGGGATGCACGCCCTGGCCCAGCGAGCGACCTGCTTCCGAAGTCTGTGCCACATAAACCTTGCGGCCACCATAGTGACCATGACCCGGATGGATGGGTGGGCCAGCCCATGGATCACCTCAAACACGCGACGGGGCCAGGCCACCGGAACAATAGGCCTCACAGAGGATGGAACCCGAGGGACCCGACGGCACATCCTCAAGCACCAAGCCAGAGATCGCGGTGCGGTACGCCGGCACCTCATCGTCTGCCAGCTGGGCCGCCGCCAAGTCTGAGTAATCTATCCCCGAGGCCGTGTTAAGCAAGGCTGCTATTGCCGGATGGGACAAAGCATCCGCCACGAGGTTGCTTTTCCCAGCGATGTGCCGGACATCCGTTGTATATTCCGAAATAGCCGCCAGCTGGCGCTGCAAACAGGCGGACCAAGGATCTGAAACGCAAATGTGAGGGACTTGTGGTCCGTGAAGGCTATGAAGGAACGGCCATTGAGGAAGTACCGGATGTTCCGCACTGCGAGGTGTAAGGCAAGCAACTCCCGGTCGAAAGAGCTGTAGCGCTGCTCAGCAACCCTCAGGTGGCGGCTAAAGAAGGCGAGAGGCCGCCAACGGCCGTTAACGGACTGTTCCAATACGCCGCAGAGTCCGAGGCATCCACGGTAAGGGCTGTGGGGGCGTCGGCCGACGGATGCACGAGCATAGTCGCCCGAGCCAAGGCCTCCTTGCCCCGTTCAAACTCCGCCATGGCGACAGCATCCCATTGTATCTGCCGCTGCTTGCCCGTCAGCAACTGAAAAAGCGGCCGCAAAAGTTCAGCAGCCGCTGGAACGAACCGGTGGTAAAATATGACCATCCCTACGAACTCCTGGAGGCCACGTATTGTAGCAGGCCGCGGGAACTGGCGGATTGCTTCAACCCTGTCCGGCAGAGGCACTGCTCCGTGCCGTGTCACCCGATGCCGCAGGAAGTTGATGGCCCGAAGGCCGTATTGACGCTTGCCAGGGTTAATTACGAGGCCATGATCACTGAGGCGCTGGAAGAGTAGACGCAGGTAGGCGCAGTGTTCCTCACATGAACGACTTGCTACTGCAAAAAAAAAAAATGGCTGTTGTTGGTGGCGGTAACTGCTTTGAAAGGCTGCACTGCAAAAAAAATGGCTGTTGTTGGTGGCAGTAACTGCTTTGAAAGGCTGTACTGCAAAAAAAATGGCTGTTGTTGGTGGCGGTAACTGCTTTGAAAGGCTGCACTGCAAAAAAAAGGCCGTTGTTGGTGGTGGTAACTGCTTTGAAAGGCTGCACTGCAAAAAAAATAAAAGGCTGTTGGTGGTGGTGGTAACTGCTTTGAAAGGATGCACTGCAAAAAAAATGGCTGTTGTAGGTGGTAGTAACTGCTTTGAAAGCCTGCACTGCAAAAAAAAAAGGCTTTTGTTGGTGGTTGTCACTGCTTTGAAAGGCTGCTGCACTGCAACAAAAAAAAAATGGCTGTTTTTGGTGGTGGTAACTGCTTTGAAAGGCTGCACTGCAAAAAAAAAATGGCTGTTGTTGGTGGTGGTAATTGTTTTGAAAGGCTGCACGGCAAAAAAATAAAATGACTGTTGTTGGTGGAAACTTGACAACTTCCTGTTTGCACTGAATATTGATTTTAGATAAAACTCTACCACTTACGGCTGTGATTTTTGGCCACTTTACTCAGTTTCTCGCCACTCATCAGGTGCAGAGGATTCTTCCCATCAATGAAAAACAAAAGTGTTATTAATGTTTTAAAAAATGTTGAGAATCTCTCTACTGTCAATCACGCCATGAAGGCCATGCCCCTTCCAGTTGGAGGGGGAGGAATTATAAAACCCGTAAGTGTGGGTGTGGCTCAGTCTCTGCAAGATGGGGAAGAGAGAGGTCACGACTCTTCTGAATCAACTGAACACACTGAATGTCTACTGAACTGTGAGTGTGGTGTTTTGTGTGGTTTTATGGTGGTTTCATCCTGCTTGAAATGGTATGAAACTGCATTTGAATGTGGTGGCCTTGCACCCTGCTTGAATTGAAATGAAACTGCTCTTGAGTTCGGTGGCCCTGCACCCTGCTTGAATTGAAATGAAACTGCTCTTGAGTTCGGTGGCCCTGCACCCTGCTTGAAGTGGTATGAAACTGCACTTGAATTCGGTGGCCTTGCAGCCTGCTTGAAATGGTCGGAAACTGCACTTGAATTTGGTGGCCTTGCAGCCTGCTTGAAATGGTCGGAAACTGCACTTGAATTCGGTGGCTTTGCACCCTGCTTGAAGTGGTATGAAACTGCAATTGAATTTGGTGGCCTTGCACCCTGCTTGAAGTGGTAGGAAACTGCACTTGAATTTGGTGGCCTTGCACCCTGCTTGAAATGGTAGGAAACTGCATTTGAATTTGGTTGCCTTGCATCCTGCTTGAAATGGAATTTCAAGGAATAGCCATGAGTCAACTGCTAGTCCACCAGCCGTTAGTGAGCTGCCAGCACATCAGGCTGGAGTGACTGAGTTGCCACCCCAAGGATCCATTTGGCCCACAAAGTCCATACTAACCAGTCCCTTCAGTCCACAGTACCCATAGTAGCGCTCCAGAAAGCCCCCCCCCCCCCCCACTGACCACCAATATTGGAATTGGTGGAGAGGTGGAATATTGCGTTGGTGGACCAGCCCTCGCGTGTGAACATGGGACCCAACGGGTCCCACTTAGTCTAGTCTTTTTAAAAGCATTTAACCTTTCACTTGCCTTTAGGAAGGTGATGAGGAGTTTCCTTAGTCAGAGGGTGGTGAATCTGTGGAATTCTTTGCCACAGACGGCTGTGGACAGCGTCAATACATATTTTTAAGGTGGAGATTGACAGATTCTTGATTCGTACTGGTATCATTGATTATGGGGAGAAGGCAGGAGAATGGGGTTGAGAGGGAAAGCTAGATCAGCCATGATTGAATGGCAGAGAAGGCTTGATGGGCTGAATGGCCTTATTCTACTCAATGAGCTGATTTATCGGGCTCGGAACTAGATTTTTTATCCCTCTATTTATGGGGCAGTATGAGGCGACATAAGGAGTATTTTGTTCAGTTTTGGTCACCCTGCGTAATAGGAAGGATGTTGTCAAGCTGGATCCAGCTTGAAGTGGTATGAAACTGCACTTGAATTCGGTGGCCTTGCACCCTGCTTGAAATGGTAAGAACATGGATTTTAATTTGGAATTTCAAGGAATAGTCATGAGTCAACTGCCAGTCCACCAGCCGTGAGTGAGCTGCCAGCAACCCACCCAAGCCAGCATTTGCAGTAAGTAGTGCCTTTCAACTTCAAGCCAAAGCACCCAAGCCAGCATTTGCAGTAAGTAATGCCTTTCAACTTCAAGCCAAAGCACCCAAGCCACCATTTGCAGTAAGTAGTGCCTTTCAACTTCAAGCCAAAGCACCCAAGCCACCATTTGCAGTAAGTAGTGCCTTTCAACTGCACGCCAAAGCACCCAAACAACCATTTGCAGGCAGTGCCTTTTTACTTCAAGCAAACCATATTTTCATTTTCAAACCACATTAAGGGCTCACAGTTGTGTAGACATTTGTTCAGTGTTATTCAGAGCTCAGTGAGACGTGACCCTTGGCTTCATCCATCATGCAGAGACTGAGTGAGGCACACCACTTCCTGGTTTTATAGTCCCTCCCCCTCCCTCCAGCAGGGGCAGCAGAGAGAATGGTGAATTTTTAAAAAACATTAATATCTCTCTGATTTGTCACAGATGGAAAAAATCCTCCGCACCCGTAAGGCGGAGGGGGGCTCTGAGCGAGGTGGTCAAAAATGACGGCCGTAGGTGGCGGCGTTCTGTCGGAAATCGCAGCACAATGGGCCAAAAGCGGTCAAGATCAGAGTTTTAGTAATATATATGTATAGATATAGAGATATATATATATATAGAGATATATATATATATAGAGATATATATAGAAATATATATATTATATCTATATATATATTTAATAGATATATAGGATAGATAGATATAGATATATATATAGAGAGATATATATATATATATAGATTATATATAGATAGATTATAGAGATATATATAGATAGAGATATATTGATATATAGATATAGATATATAAGATATATAAGATATATAGAGAGATAGATATATATAGAGAGAGAGATATATAGATAGATATATAGATATATAGATAGAGATATAGATATATATATATATAGATAATGATATAATATATATATATAGTAGAGATATATAGATAGATATATATATAGATATAATATATATATATATAGATATATATATATATATATATATATATATAGAGAATTATATATATATATATATCTAGAGATATATATATAATATATATATGCTAGATATATATATATATATATATAGAGATATATATATATCTATATATCATATATATATATTATATATAATGAGATATAGAGTATATTATATATATATCTATATATATATATATATATATATAGAGAGAGAGATATATATATATATAGAGAGATATATAGATATAGATATAGATATAGATATAGATATAGATATAGATATATATATATATATCTATATCTATATCTATATCTATATATATATATATATATATATCGATATAGATATATAGATATAGATATAGATATATATATATAGATATATAGATATATAGATAGATATATATATAGATATATATAGATATAGATATAGATATATATATAGATATATATATATAGATATATAGATATATATATATACACACACACACACACACACATATATATATATAAATATATCTATTATATATTAAAACTGTGGTGTGTGTGTGTTTCTGTGTGATTCGGCCTTTGATTCCCTGCTACACCAGCACTCCGTCATTAAACTCCGTCATTTTTTCCATGTCGCTAGCTCATTCACTTTTACATTCAATTTTGCACTCCTCAAAACATTTTTTTCTTTTTTTTATGTACCCATTTTTTAATAAATTCCTCCGCCCCCCCCCCCCCACTCATTTTGTCGCCTCCTGCTGGCCAGCGACCATAACGGCTGCTGACTCCCGCCTCTGCCTCAAAAACGGCGCCATTTTTCCCTGCCGCTGGTGCACGGCCCGGCTTTGTCACGCTGCCTCAAGCCAAACATCGCATCTTCAACCGCTGCTTTTCCAGTAGTGGGGGAACAGCCAGCGCGAGTGTGTGTGTGTGTGTGATCAATGGCCCTGTTAAGGTGCTGCAAATAACATCTTAATTCGTCCTTTGTCAGTACATATGTCAATTAAATACTCTTGACTCAACAAAGAAATTTACCTTTTACAGGGATGGTAGTAAGTTTGGTGAGCATTCCAGAACGCTTGTTGAGCATTTCGAAATGCAAGGAACTCCAATTATGGCCGGTAAGTTTGTTAGTTCACCATGACATTTTCCTTCAAGCTTGAACTATTAATTCTGCATAAATATGCTTAAATTGTATAACAGGAGAGAACTAGAGGGCATACAGTGTCCTCTAGATTATTTATTTATTTGATTCTGTACTCCACAATTTAGACAATAGATAATAGGTGCAGGAGTAGGCCATTAGGCCCTTCAAGCCAGCACCGCCATTCAATGTGATCATGGCTGATCATCCACAATCAGTATCCCGTTCCTGCCTTCTCCCCATATCACTTGGCTCTGCTATCTTTAAGAACTTTATCTAGCTCTCTCTTGAAAGTATCCAGAGAACCGGTCTCCACCGCTCTCTGAGGCAGAAAATTCCACAGACTCACAACTGTGTGAAAAAGTGTTTCCTCATTTCTGTTCTAAATGGCTTATCCCTTATTCTTAGGGGTATCCTTATACTGTGGCCCCTGATTCTGGACTCCCCTAACATCAGGAACATGTATCCTGCCTCTAGTGTGTCCGAACCCTTAATAATCTGATATGTTTCAATAAGATCCACTCTCATCCTTGTAAATTCCAAAGTATACTAGCCCAGCCGCTCCATTCTCTCAGCATATATCAGTCCCGCCATCCCGGGAATTAACCATGTGAACCTACGCTGCAATCCCTCAATAGCAATGTCCTTCCTCAAATTTGGAGAACAAAACTGCACACAATATTCCAGGTGTGGTCTCACTAGTGCCCTGTACAACTGCAGAAGGACCTCTTTGCGCCAATACTTACACTTGTTATGAAGGCCAACATGATATTCGCTTTCTTCATTGCCTTCTGTACCTGCATGCTTACTTTCATTGACTGATGAACAAGGACCCCCAATATCATGTGCTCTAATTTTACTTCGGAGTCACGTGAGTGACTACGTGAAGAACCCGCTCAGTGCGCAGGCGCGGCATTACGCCAGCAGTGCAACAGCGGCTTGCAACGGGAGCTAGGCACTCTCGTTACAGGATGAACCGGACCGTCAGGTGAGTATCCTGAGGTCGGGTTTTCTTTTACAGGTGAGCCTTTTTCTGCTTGTGTTTTACAGGCAGAGAAAAAGGCTCTGGATAAAACTGTCCCCCGTTTTCCCGTCGGGGAGGGGGGCAGCAACGGCGGTAGGAGCGACCCGGTGTTCCGTAATTCCCCGACACCGTGCCGAGGCCAGCCCGCTAGTACCTGAAGCAGCGGGCTGGACGCATAGCCACTCGAGAGGCATCCGGCAGGTGTTTCCCGATGTCGGACGGGACGTCTCTCCACCCGCACGGGGGGAGAGAGAGCCGCCTGAGCCGCTGGAGCGGCTCACGGAGCAGATGCCTGCGAGACGCGCTGCTTGAGGGGCGCTCTCGCTACACAAGGCACAAAAGCTCCAGAAGAACCTGTCCCCCGCTCGACTCCAGCGGAGGAGCGTTCCATTGCAAGGGGGGCAGCAACAGGCGGTAGGAACAAATACCGGTCGCCCCGCTATCCCCATCACCGCGCCGAGCCCAGTCCTGCTAATGCCTGAACTGCGGACTGGATGTCTAGCCATCCGAACAGGCATCCGGCCGGTGGCGTCCGATTCGTCGGACGGGGACATGTCTCAACCTAAATGGAGGAGAGACAGCCGCCTGAGCTGCATCCAACAGCAATTGGAGCAGCTCCAGCGAGATGCGCAGAAAGAGCGCTCTCGCGGAGGGAGGTCAGGCACCCCCTCCACAGTGCCTCATGCACTGCCCTTTGCTCCCTCATTACTGGAGGCTAGCATTGGTGACCAGGGCTGGGCTGGTCTGGAACAGGGGCAGGCGGACGAATTCGGGAGTATGCCAGGGGTGCAGGAACATGAAGAGCTGTTGGGTGTGATGGACCGCTTGTAGCAACCCCACGGGCTGGAGCACCGCTGGAACCAAGAATGGCGGCCAGCATCAACCATTACTGGAAAAGGTGCTCGCTGAGGTGCTGAAACAACACAGCACCAGAAAACGGTGAGGCCCTCAAAGTAAAAAGTGTCAACAGCCAAATCTGGGGGTATGTGGGTCACACATCCAGACCCAAGAACTCAAGCTACAGCGGATCCTAAGGCTCCTGACGTCAGCCATCACAGCCTTTGCTCGTTCCGTGGAGACCATGGAGATGGATACCTGCCAG